>NW_021144797.1:1533545-1760670 GCF_900634625.1 Parambassis ranga | reverse complement strand
GAGAAACAGAGAGAGAGAGAGAGAGAAACAGAGAAACAGAGAGAGAGAGAGAGAGTGAGAGAAACAGAGAGAGAGAGAGAGAGAAACAGAGAGAGAGAGAGAAACAGAGAGAGAGAGAGAGCATGCTAAAGTGTTTTAAATTCAATATACTCAGAAGCAGCTACACATCAATTTGCTCGCTTAGTTTTTGAAGAGACAAATCCCATACCCAGACTAACTATACACATACAGTAAACCTCTGTTGAAGTCTCACGGTGAACTCGACATGACCCCCAGCATATGGTAGCTAGCAAGAGGTTGTGAGCCTGTTAGCAAGGATTAGCACGCTAAAAAGTCTGGAATCTATATAAACAGGAACGTGATAAATGCGCGGACTGTTGCATTACATACAGTTCAAATGTCGCGTATATCATTGAATAATCATCATTAATAAACTTACTGTTTCACTAATCAGGTCTTTGATAGAGCCACAGGAGACTGCTGAATCTTCTTGACAGAAAGGCTTCCTCTGTTGCTGCTGCTGAAATTAGGGCTTCTTCTTCTTTTATTACCCAATAACAGCTGTTTTGTTTCAGGCGCAGTTTTTGAATACATTCCATTTCCGTGTGTGAGGAAACTTAAATACATCACGTTTCTTATTTAATTGAATCACTTTCAGTCAACACAAGTAATCTAGCACATTTAACAATGTGTGCAAATACATGGAGATTACTTGTGTGTTTGTTAACAGAGGAATATGAATGATTTTGTGTTGGATATACTAGTATGTTTCTGTAGATTCACAGTGTTTCCATTTTCTTCAGTGTAGTGGCTCAGAAGTGTAGGCAGCTCTGGGAATGAGTAAAAGAGAGACAGGGCGATGAAGATTTGCTGAAGTACCATATATATTTAAATGACACACAGTTAACAAACCCAGCAATGGGGGGGCCACACGCAGCGAGGGGACAAAAGTTCAAAATAAAGGGGGCTGCAGAGCCTCTACCACTCCTCCAACCAGAAGAGATCTGGGCCAGATCCAGACGTTGAGCTGAATCGTATTCTTCGAGCCTAAGCAGAGCTCAATCCTAGCTCGCCATCAACCCTGGCCTGCACACAGCACAGGACCAATTAATGTGCACACAGTCCATCTATCTAATAATACAGTACCAAATCGTATCATACATAGTTCTAAATTAGAGTTCTCATATCATCAAATATATACATACAAATATATTCTATTAGTCAAATTGGGAAATAAATGTTTGCTATATTTAATATCAATTCTGCTAGTGTAGCAATATCAAACATGATCAAACATTAAAGGTCAGAGAGAAATACTTTACAGACCTCTCACATTGATTCAATGTAGCACAGTTAAGGATAGTCAGAGAGACCTGGCTTTTTTCTGGACTCAGTGCAGGAGGTGGGTGACAGGAGGGTCCTGACAAAACTGACTCCCATGATGCACCACTGAGACACAGGAAGTCATTCCTGCCTGTCTCAATCAAACTACTGAACTCTGAACTGGAAGATAAGACAAGACAAGACTTTATTAATCCTGAAGGAAATTCCTGTGCCGGAGGTATCAAGTTACATTAAATGCAGTTAAGTACAGAGTATAAGAGTAGAAGTGTCACTCAGACACTGTACATTCATACTGGTGCATTCATGTCCTGCTCTTTACTATGGGAAGGTTTTATACAGTAGTGAATATGTTCTTTAGATACAACTCAGGGATTTAAATGCTATCTAGGTATTTAGATATTTATATATATTTCAATGTATCTTTAATTTCTAATGTCTGTAACAAAACATAATTTCCCCTCGGTGATAAATAAAGTAATTCTGATTCTGATTCTGATTCTGATGCTGGACAATGAGTCCACCCCCTGCAGGACACCCTGTCAGCTCTGCAGAGCAGCTTCAGTGGCAGACTGCTCCACCCTCGGTGTGTGAAGGAGAGATACAGAAGGTCTTTCCTTCCTGCTGCTGTCAGACTGTATAATAACCACTTCTGATAGGAGCAATATTCACACACCACAGTGTACAATAAATAAATATATATATATATATATATATCTTTCCTAACTTATCCTTTGCTGTCTGTATCTGCTGTTGCAAAAATGCAATTTCCCCATTGTGGGACTAATAAAGGTTTGTTAATTCGCATCTAGACTGGCACTGCCAGGTTACAGTGATGCGATTGGTCTGAGTCGGACGTCATTACGTAGAAATACAACACGGCCCACAATACAATATATGGGAGCAGTAGCTGGAGTTTTTCACCCGGGTTACAATTTTAAGCGAGTGAATGCAGCGATCAGTCCCTGTTTACTACAGAGGACGCTATAAAACATTCAGTCAAACCTGTCCAGACTGTTCCAACTGACTGCATCACATCAATGTTATTCTACTTAAAGAAACAGGAAAAAAAACGTAATGATGACAGAACGCTCCTCCTACAGCTTTAAAGCTACAAACATGCTTTCAAAACTAAAGTGTCTAAATGTGATGACACCCTTGCTGTGACTTTGGGACAATCTGACAACATTGTAATTAAAAATGTGCAACTCAGAAAGTAGCCATGCTATACAGCTGAAACTTTGAACATATTTTAAAAGATGTATTTACTTAAATATAGTTAAAACTGTAGTCATAGCGCCACCATGTGGTGAGATATAAAGTGTCAAAAACATCGGACAAAACAGTAGTGGACAACTTTAAATAGTGTAAGATTTTTTATTTTGGAATATCTAATAGCGTTTCATTTCTATTGGCTAATAAACTTTTGTGGGCGTGGCCATGTGTACTTAATGTACTATAACTGATGCATACTGTAACATATAGCTGCCAAATTTGTAGGCTAGTACTAAGATTTAGTGTACCAAGTGTTGCGGTTTGGCCACTGGGGGCGCTATAGTGAAAACATGTATTACTCAACATAAATCCATCCTGTTTTTCAAATGCTTCTGTGAAATACCTGATATGACTTCAACAGCCCAGCTTTCTGGTGTGAAATGGTCGCCTGTAATAGCTGATATCCCAACCCAACACTATAAAGCTTTACAGCCTCTGTACTGCCTCATGCTTTGTGATGTGCCCGTGCTTCTGGTTCTCAGCTACTCAGCGTGCTGCAGCTCTTTTAAAGCTTCATCTGCAGCATGCTGTATGTGCTGCTAGCTGCAGCAAACAGCTCTGCAATCACACTCGCAGTTTCTTCAGGAACTGCCATTCTAGTTAAATTAAGAGATCATCATTTTTAACCACACAAATTATTGGCTACTGCACCAACAAAAACTCTTATCAAAACACTATGCCAATAACATTCTGACAAAGAATGTTATTGGCATGGTCTATGGGACAAACACACTAGACCGCGTGGGCATTGGAAAAGGCGTCTGACTTCGGATCAGAAGATTGAGGGTTCGAGTCCCTTTGTGGTTGAGGTTTTATACAGGTAGGAAACCAGCCAACTTCTATCTGTGGTTTATCCGCAACTCACTTCCACCTGAGACCTGACTATTTATTTATTTATTCAACATCTGTCCAGTCAGCAGTCTTCCCCATGATTGTGTCTGCTTTGCAGGTGTTTGAGTTCATCATCTGATCACAGTGTGACATCATTAGTTTATAATATTGAACTTTTCCACAATATTCTCATTTATGGAGATGCACCTGTACATGGTGCTGATTACGATAACAAACTGAATGAAGTGCTGGTGAAAAAGAGTAAAATATACAAACATGAGACAGTGGGGACGTGATTTTGGATTCAATCGTGTCCATGACTCTCAAGCCTGTAGGCTGCAGAAAGAGCCTTGGCTCAACGAGTCCACTCGTGGCGCTCAGACGCGCATCTAGGCAGCAGAGAGGAGATGGAAAAAGGACAAACCTAAAATTTTGTGGGATCTCCTCCAAAACGATCTCACATCATACCAGCAGGCTGTTAAAGCTGCAAAGACAGAATATTTCTCCCCACTGTGTCTGCAAATGCTCATAAGCCTCAGGTTCTTTTTAATGTTTTGATTCTCTGGTGAATCCATGTGATGCTGTCTGTATTGAGCCGTCTCCTACTCTGTGCAAGGCTTTTAATGAATTTTGTATTGGTAAAATTTAGCATTTAGACACCCGCTCTCGCAGTCTGCCCAGGACCCCTCAGCTCTTCTCCCAGCTCCGCTGTCTTTGACAAATTTGAGCCTGTCTCACTATCTCACCTCACTGAGATTGTTAAAATTTACGGCCTGCCACTTGCCAATCTGACAGCATTCCATCCCGTCTTTTTAAAGAGGTCTTCTGCACAGTTGACACTTTTAGCTTACAATTTATAAATCTGTGTCTGAGCTCTGGATCTGTTCCATCCTCTTTAAACATGCCACGGTGCAGCCTCTTTAAAAAAAGAAAGGCCATTTTGGTCTAACCCAATTTAGACCAATTTCCAAGCTCCCTTTTATCTCAAAGGTTTTAGAGAAAGCTGTTCTTACTCAAATCCAAGAATTTTTAAAAACAGCAAATGTCTGTGAACCGTTTCAAATCTGGTTGTAGAGGCCTCTCCACAGCACTGAAACTGCTCTTTTAAAAGTTTTAATGATCTCTTGCTCACCCGTGACTCTGGCAACTGTGCCATCTCTTGGCTCGCTTAGGAGCACCGTGTTGGCAATAAAAGGCACTGCCCTAAAGTGGTTTGAATCGTATCTAACAGACAGATCCTTTTCAGTTCAGATAGGGCAGTTTTCTTCTTCAGTGGCCCCTCTGACCTGCGGGGTGCCCAGGGGGTCGGTTCTGGGCCCGCTGTTGTTCTCTCTCTACATGCTACCCTGGGGTCCATATTCAGGAAGCACAGCATCCCCTTCCATTGTTTGCTGACGATGTTGCAGTGTATTTGCCCGCTTAGAGTTTCTGCCAAAGATTCCCTCCAATCACTGCTAAACTGCATGAGTGATATTAAGAAATGGATGGACCTAAACTTTCTAAAATTAAACGAAAAACAAAACTGAGGTTGTCTTGTTTGGTAGCCCCGACCGAGTCCAGGTCCTTGCCAGCTCCCTTGGCCCACTGGTGCCAAACATACAAACTCAAATGATTCAATCTAGGCCACCTGCATTGCTGCATTCATAATTTCAGATTGCAACCTTTCTCCCAGTTTTTGTCTGATGTCAACAGTATCAAGTAGAAGCAGACATATGAGCTATGGTATGATGATAATATATGATGATAATATATGATGATAGATATATTAATGCTGAATGAATCTTGAACCCCTTTTTTCTTTCAGATGACAAAGCCAAAGCAAATGCTCACCTGTCCTGTATGTGGGTGGGAACTTTTGGTATGTGTCCAGGCACCTCATCAAGGCCCACCACATACTAAACCCACAGGAGCGAAACTTGCTTAATGGCCTGGCCACAGGCCATATATCAATCGGCTGTGTGCAGTGTCCCGTGGCTGGCTGCACACAGCTGGTGAAAGACATAAAACACAACCTTTCCAGGCAGCACATTGACAAGTGTAGACTGCATGAAGCCCTGATACACCGGCTTGTGAGGGCGAAGGTGGTGGAGAAGGTACTGAGATGCTTGATTCTATTCTTAGTTGTTTTTTTCATGCCTATTCTGCCATGTATAATCCCCCCCCCCCCCCCCGGATAAATAAAGTTGTTTAATTTGATTTGATTTGAAGCTCTCGGCACTGAGGGCGACCAACCCACAACCGCCTATGGTGTCAGAGCTGGACCTGCAGGCCAGGGAGGATGAGGCGGGGACGACCTGCACCAACTGCCGCGAAATGGCAGCCAAAAACCGGGCCCTTCGCAAGAAGGTGGCACAGCTGGAGGTGAGTGAATGGTAACAGTACGGCTTCACTTCTACATAAATTGTACTCACATACGATGCACTTCTTCTTCTCTCTCTACAGAGAAAACTGCAGGGGGCTGGAAAAGTAGGCCCCAAAAATAAACCTACTGCTCCAGCCACTGAGGCAAGTTGTTCCCAAGCAAGAATTTCACTTTCAGCGGCAGGAAAATGCCAGGCTCTGATCTAATGTTTCTTTTACAGACTCAGTCTTCATCCAGCTGTTGTGAGGATTCTATTGTAGAGGAGGGGTGGCAGGATGAGGTGCAGCGGGAGGTGGAGGCAGGGTGTGAGGAGGCGGAGCCATGCCTCCTTAAAACCCAACCCTCTGCTCCAGCCACTGAGGCAAGTTGTTCCCCAGCAAGAATTTCACTGTCACCGGCAGTAAAACACCAGGCTCTGATCTAATGTTTCTTTTACAGCCTCAGCCATCATCTATGAGGTGTGGCGGTGCCGGCAGAGGTCGAGGTGGAGGTGCCTGAGTTTCATGATGGTGAGTTCAAGGAATAGGAGCAGGCCAGGAAGCCCAAAGCCGGTGACGACAGGGCAAGCCTGCCGGCATTCCTGGCCCAGCTCATAGTGGAGGACAGGGAGGAAAGGGTGAGTGAGCTCACTGCACAGCTCACAGTGTACATTTCAGAAGGTTGAAGCGAAGCACAGGAAAAAGCGAGGCATCTGGAGGTGTGGCACACGTCAGATGCCTCGCTTCAACCTTGTGCCTGGCCAGCATCTTTAAAGGCCGCAGCAAGGGGTCAGCCCTCCGGCATTTGACATTCCCGAGCTCAATTGGTGAGTAGCAAAAGCTGTGGCATAAGATAAGAGACATTACTGCTGCTCTACACATTTTTTTCCTGTGTGTCTTCACAGAGAGCTACATAGAGTCATATTCTATGTATATATTCTGTCCGGAGGGCACCCCAAAAATGCAGGAAAACGCAGTATCGAAGATGAGCAGAACCAGGGCGTTCTGCTCATTTATGGCCCTGGGCTGGTCGAGCAAGAACACCTGGATGTGGGAGTTTCTGGGCAACCTGGCGCACCTTGCTGCGTGAGCTTGAATTTCTTCTAGTGTAAACATAGTACTACTTTTGCAGTGTAACTCCAGCTAAATCAATTTTCTTTTGCTTATATTTTTCACAGTTACCCGGCTGTGGTGCGGAGGATGGCCATGTCGCCAGTGACCGTGGCACTCTACATCGGCCAGGCCACTGGCTTTGTGGAGTGCTTGCGAGACACCCCTCCGCAGCACAGCCGGCTCAAGGCACAGGATGTGGTCGTCCTGTTCAGGTACCTCAAAAAAATGTACAGGGACCTGAACAGGACGATCCTGGGGCACCAGATTGTGAAGGCTCGGAAACAACAGCAGCTGGTGAGCCAGGAGGCGCTCGGGACCTGCATCCGCCTGGCCAGAGACAGGATTCCCTCACTGCTGGGTAATGCTAGACTCCGCACACACAATCCCAGCTTCACATACTACACATACTTCATCAGTCTAATCGTATGAACTGAAAGTTAGCCTTACTAATGCATCTCTCTCTCTTCTTTTCACAGACGATGTGGAGAAGGCCGCACCCAACGATCCGGTGACAAGATACCGGTTCTTTGGGTACATGGCCGCCTTCCTGACCTGCATATATGGACACAGGACCGGGGTCCTCACCCATATGCGGGTCAGGGAGGTGGAAAGGGCAGTGTGGGATTATAGTACGGGCTACCTCGTCAGTGTAAATTCAAGATGCCTGCAAAAGAGTTTACCATGAGTTTAAAGCCTCAGAAAGAACTAATGGTCTGTCTTTGTGTGTCTGCTCTTCTTGCAGGTCCTGGACCACAAAACATGCTGTAAATTCGGCCAGGCCTAGGTTTTTGCCAAATTTCAGTGGTTCAGGCGCTGGCTGAGGCTCCATGGCCGGGCGGTTGCCACAAACTCGTTGTTTTTTAACTCAACGAGTTAAAAGGGGGAGGGGGGAAGCAAAAAACATGACAAAATATTGGCCCACCCTTCTGGATATCCGCAGTGCTGTGGCTACCTACGTAAGTTTCAGATACTCTCCTGGTTTCCCTGAATGCCCTATGATCCATACTGATGTCGCCTTTTGCTTGTCTTTTTTCCACAGAACTTTGAGGACAACAATCTGACCATGAAGGAGGCAGTGTCCTCCTTCATGGGTCATAACATTGATACACAGGAGCGTTTTTACGCCTTACACAAAAACCTCAGCCGGGCAAAGTCCCTCAGGGAGGTATTTGTGCGGCTGTCCGTAAGGCAGGCCTCCGTGGAAGAACTAAAAGACGGAGATGACTCCCCATCCACCTCTGGACTGAAGAGGGCCAGGGAGTCATCTCCTGAGGCAGAGGAGCGCCCAGCCAAGGTAACTCACTTGTGTGCAGTTGATGGAACATGCTGCAAGCCAATAAATGTTAGCATGTCAGTTAGCATGCCAATTTGACGGACCACCATTGTAGAAGTGACCCTAATCTGATGATGAACTGGCTTACCCTCAGGACAGCTAGGGACAGTAAGGGAATGTCCCCGGACCCGCCATCTGATCAGGGACACTTGCCTGTAATGTGCTGTGAAATGTGAAAATGAGTAAAATATAAAAACATGAGACAGTGGGAAATGTCGTGACCTTCCCTGGTCACCCCGGATTGTCAGATTCCGTCTCCTGTATTCAGAACATTGAGTGAAAGAAGAATACCCTGGGTTTTGTAGTTTCGCCTTTTGCAAAAGGGAGAACACAGTGAACACAGGCCTTTCAGTCTTTCGTCCATACGTGTTCTGCCCCTCCCCTGGACACAGGCTTGTTTTATTGGAAGTTGAGGTACATTTGCATAATAGATAAACAGTTCTTCAAGACCCTCGTTGGTATTCCCATATTGGGACATGTTGCCCCTTTATCTCCACCTACTAATTATCATAATTGGTCTAACATATTTATGACTATGAAACCCTTTGTCCCTTCTATGTTGGATGATTTATCTTAGTCCATGCCTCCTAGTGCTTCGGTCTTCACCGCATCAAAGAGTTCCTCCCTAACTCTCTGTAAGAGTTATAGATGTGTTTTTCTCTAAGTGTAAGCTTATATAATCAAATACATACGTGGTCTGTATCATGTCATTGCGTAAATAACCTTGTATACTTCACAGGACCTTGAGTGGCTCTTTCAGCCACAGACATTGGGTTGCAAAAGTCCGAACAAGAGCCTGTTGACAGAAATCAAAACTCTAAAGGAGAAGGTTGCCATGTTAGAAAACAAACGAGACTTTCTGCAGAAAACCATGACCATGACATCCACTGGTAGGTCATCTGTTCTTTGAACTCAAACGTTTGAACTAGTGCCGTCACATGATTTAAAATATTAATCACATTAATCACTGCGTTGCTGTATAATTATTGTGATTAAATATCATTCATTTTTTTAACCTATACTCATTGGATGAACTCAATTAAATTGAGGTTTTCCATCCAATAAATACTGGTAGCCCCAACTCAAAACAAGTACGTTAATGCAATATAATGCAATATAAACCCTTACATCAAGAAATGCATGGTTATATATTGTTATATGGGACCTAAGTGGAAAATACCATTTTAAACTGCTGCTACACAAAAACCAATAATCCATCGAACTCAATATTTTGGCTAATCTTTGACATATCCATGACAGATATAAATATAATGCCTCAGCCACCTAACTTTTGTTTTGTGGAAAATAACTCATTTTTTGTGTATCTTCATAAAAAATTACTGTGACATCAAGTAATCAAACTGGCATTTAAAGGGTTAAATTCCCCACAATGATTTAATGTTTGGTAGTTTTGAGCAGGGCTGAAGTTGTTTAACATATTTATGCAGAAAAAAAAGTAAGAAAAAATATTAATCTGTTAATTTTTTATAGCAGTTTTTTGGAAGTGGACGTTTTGTCCCCTAATGACACAAAAGGGTAGTGAATTAAAGTGACGCCTGAGGGTTAAAGACCATGAATGCATCTGTATTAAACATGCTTACATGTGCATTATGTGCCCCCATTGTTTCTGTCTTCCAGAGGACCTGTCTGAGCTGTGCAGGGCATGTGGGGAGAGCAGCTCTGGAGCTGAAGGTGATGGATGGGTGTTCATCTGCAAGACTGGAAAATGGAGGGACATCCTGGACATCACTGGGTGGACTGTCACATCAGGTCAATCCATCCAGGAACATGGTTTAATTCACAACATGTGTTTCTGTGGACCCCTGAGGACACTGGGACACCTGAAGGAACTCTACTGATTTCAAATACCCACAGCTAAGACTTCAATCTGTTTATTTGCTGTTGCAGTTTTGTTGAGGCCAATATGATTATCACATCTGTATCTCCTGAAACATTTACAACAAACGAAAAGAGTAACTGAACTAAAAAATACAAATTAAAGAAATTAAACAGCAACAAACTGTGAAAACAGAATGAATGAAGACACGCAGAGTAAGACAGGAACAAAGAGGACACACAGAATGGAACAGACTCAGCAGGTCAGAGGACAAGGAGAGGAACAAAAGCTGAACTAGGAGACAAAGAAGCAAAAGCTCATTATTTTCTACTAAAGGAACAAGAAAACACATCAGGTTTTCTAAAGGAGCAACAACAAGCAGCAGCCCTACTAACAAAAGGACAAATGTCCCTCTGGGTCTCATCTTCCCTCCTTTGTACTTTGTCTCCTGATCAGCAAGTGGAAGCAGGTGAGCTCAGTCAGAGAGGAGGACTGGGAGTGTCTGGAGGAGCACAGGAGAAGAAGCAGCAAGTACCAAGAGCCCTGAGCATAGTGTTCAAGAGTTAACAAGACACAGGTGACAACAATCATGGCGGAGCAGCTGACCAACAAGGAGGGAAACACAAGAGGAAGGAAAGAGTCCTTTCACAATAAAACAGGATATCCAACAAAACAACAAAGTACATGAAGCAGGAAGATGGAGGACTTAAAGGGAAACAAAGCTGACACAGCTGGCATCATGACATTAGTAACAGTTCAAATGCAGTAAACATGCTGCAGACATGTGTTCATAGATGAAGTCAAACATCAAATGTGCCGTCCCATTCACCTAAATGTTACTAAGAAGAGGACGTCCTGCTGCTCCTTAAACATGATGGTCTGCTGTGGGTCATGTCTTTGTTCTGCACATGTACAGCTAACATCTCCAGTGTTACACAAACACATCATGTGCTGCTTGACTGGTTCCATTCATGGTAGGAAAGCATGTGGAAGTCACACATGTCAAATCTGTGCTAGCCTCCCTTCATTCAGGCCATATGAAGACAAAGAGTCTGCAGGTCCAGGAAGTTATAATTAACTATCATTAAATAACAAGAACTTATGATGCAGCCAGCACATGAAGACCCCTTTAAAATAATAAACCTCAAAAACTGGTGTTTTCATCAAAAAGTGACTGTGGCCCCACAGTAAGTCCAGGGGCTTATTTCTGCCTCAAAAGGACTTGATTTCACTCTGGTCTGTGATATTTAACAGATTATTGTTGAATCCTGGAACACTTCAAACAGACCGGTGCTGTAGGTGGACTGACTTGCAGCCACCCTTTGAAATATCTTAGAAATAAAGGTGAGGTTGGAGATCACAGCAGTTCAGAAGCCTGTGGTACTTACTCTGTTGCCAGAGACAGGTTGATCTGGCCACACTTGGCCACAAACTCCAGTTAGGATCAACACTGATTGTGGATCAGTTTCAGCTGCTGTTGTGCAAATGGAACAGACAACAGGTGGAAATGAGAGGCAGTTATCAAGACAGCCCCTATAAAGGAGAGGTTCTGCTTCTCAGGAGGGTCACACCCTAATACAAGACCACTTCCTGTTATGCAACAAATACACTTTATGATTCAATGTTGAGCTAATGCCACAGCCACAAAAAGACATTTCTCCCAGCTGCTAGACAGCAAGCCTTATCTAGACATGGAGGACAGTCTCCTCTCCTCATGGAGGACAGTCTCCTCTCCTCATGGAGGACAACAGTCTCCTCATGGAGGACAGTCTCCTCTCCTCATGGAGGACAGTCTCCTCATGGAGGACAGTGATATGCAAAGTGTTCAATCTTTGTTGACACAGTTAGAAGAAATCTTTGTTCATATCTTTACCAATGTCAAACTAAGAAGAACATGTGCTTTGTGTTGTTCTCCCACCGACTGAGACATGAAAAATAAGAGGTCACACATGGCTCGTTGGTCTAGGGGTATGATTCTCGCTTTGGGTGCGAGAGGTCCCGGGTTCAAATCCCGGACGAGCCCTGATGTTTAACTTTATTCCATTGGAGACCAACTCCTTTTTGTTGAACTCTTTTCAGTTCCTTTCCAACTACTACATAGCTTTACAAAGCTAACAAAGTTCTATTCAGACTCATCCCAATCCAGAGCAGTTGTTACACACCCTTGTTCGGGCTGGGTGAATGGGTGGCCGTCTTACACACACCTCCGCCACATCTTTTACATTCCATTTCGTGTTTATTCAAAGCTGAACAAAGGTCTTAAAAAAAATACAAAATAATTTAACTCAAATGAAAATCACTCAAAATTAATAATGCTTGGCCAAAGGTGGTCAAGAAACTGTTTGCCACCTTCTTCCACCCTCCTCTTCCTGTAAAAACCCTAACTAAACACTAAATGTAGACTTGTTATACTAAATAACCAAAAACAATATTGTACAGTGCCAAATTAATCAAAAAATGGCTACAACAATATAAGTGTCACAGCAAAGGCTCTGAATACTTGGGACCATGTCATATTTCACTTTTTCTTTTTAATACATTGAGTTTGGCCACTCCCCCGAGTAGCATCCTCAGTTCTGCCGAGTGGCTCATCACATTACGATAACATCTTCCCAACCCATCTACTCTTGGAGAGACACAGTCATGCTGTCTACACTTTAACAATGCTACGTGACTATGCTGTAAATGTGTCTTCACATCATCTGAGCTGCTCTGCACTGTGTGCCCTGGTGCGGCCTCTGCAGTGCGCAGTGCTGCCTTTGCAGTGCAGCCTTTGCATTGTGCAGTGCGGACTTTGCAGTGTGCAGTGCGGCCTCTGCAGTTCAGCCTTTGCAGTGTGCAGTGCGGCCATTGCAGTGTGCAGTGCGGCCTCTGCAGTGCAGCCTTTGCAGTGTGCAGTGCGGCCTTTGCATGTGCAGTGCGGCCTCTGCAGTGCAGCCTTTGCAGTGTGCAGTGCGGCCTCTGCAGTGCGGCCTTTGCAGTGTGCAGTGCGGACTTTGCAGTGCAGACTTTGCAGTGCCATTGTACAGAACAGAGCATGCCTCACTGCACTGGACTGCATATATCCAGGGGTGGCAGTAAAAAAACAGCAGCTTCCCTGAGGGGAAACTCAGTGATGCTGTAACCTCTGTTATGCTGACTTTTTTTAAAAAAAAAAAAAATACTTTAAAGCCACTGCTTTGTGGCTTTGGTGCACAATGGATAGCGCATTGGACTTCTAGTTAAACACAGGAGAAGTGATTCAAAGGTTGTCGGTTTTGAGTCCCACCAGAAGTGCTTTTTAACTTCCTGTGGCGCTGTCCTTCAGGGTGGATACCTGTTGCAGCAGCTCTCGTCCTGAGAGCTAGAAAAAAAATGAAATGTTCCTTTCAGTTGGATGAATCGACAGAGCAGAGCATCTCCAGTGCTGCTCAGTTGATAGTTTTGGTGTGCTATCCCTGGAAAGGCGATATTTTGGAAGACTTTCTGTTCTGCAAGTTATTGCGCAGATAAAGTCTGTCAATCCAGAGATTAAAGCTGCTCACTGTATGCTGCTGAACATGAGGCACTGCTGGATCACTCTGAGGTGCGATAGGTGTTGCAATGGCTGCAGCACAGCGCTCAATCAGAGGGGAGCACAAGAAGCAACATCACTGGAGAGCAGACTGGAGAAGAAGGCAGCGTGGTCAGAGCAGTCAGAAACAGGTGCTGCAGGGTTTCAGCCTTTCTCTGACACACAGGACACGACCTGGTTCAGACCATGTGCTTCATCTGGTGCAGAATGATACAGCTGTAAATCCCTCTGTGCCTCATCTTGAAATCTGTGTCAACACGTGCTGTCTCAACAAGTCTTTAGACCGAGGTGACATTCATGATCAGTATTGAGTATTGTGGTGTATGAGATGAGGGTAATATGTTAAGCTAGTTGTGTAACGTCTGTTTAGAAGCTGTGTTCAGCAGTGTCCTCAATCAACTGTGGATCAGCCATGGTCACAGACACTCACATGTTGTCATCAACTAAATTAGCTGTCAGTGTTCCAGCAGCTCTTTGATGCTAAGTGAGTGCTCTACCATTTGAGCTAATCCCCCTTGCTGGTACATGCCAATGCCAAACATTGCGCCTTGTCCTGCTGCAATATGGAGCCAAATCTGGGTCATACATTGTCAGCCATGCTGCTACAGTCCTTGTGTGGTGCACCCAAATATGTGCAACCACATTTGGTATTTTGAGAATCAAAAAGCAGGTAAAAATTTTATTTTGTTGATACTTTAACAGTGCTGTAATACTTTAATAAGTAATAAGATCATTATTTTGCATGTATAAAAGGTATGCCTGTGCGAATATGAGTGAATTAAGTGTTATAATGGTAAGTGGAACCTTTGGCATTGTGATTGTCACTCCTCAGTTGTGTACTGCGGACCAACTTCCTGTTTCCTGTTAGAAGCAACCCGGAGAACGAAGCGAGTGCTACTGTGTTTCTTTTGCTAACATTCTATTATTCTCAGGTCAGTATTTGGTTAAAAATGGTCACGAATGAAAGCCTTAAGCTTCGTATTGTTTCTGTATTCGCTGACAGTGATTTCATAATGATTTGGGTAACTTTGAGTAACTTTAAAAGTAGTTAGTAGAAGCTAACGATGGAGCTAATTGGAAGGTAGTAGCGGTATAGCCGAGCTGTGGGTAATCTCGCGCTACTTCGAGTAATTATCGCGCTGAAATGCTCCGCTGTAATTTGTATCAAGTATATGTATATAGCACACTTATGTCGCTCCAATTGAATGTATGTCTCCTGATGTGTTGATGTGTGATTATAAGATAGAGCTGCATTATTTGTTCAGTGTTATATGTAATGTTTGATGAAAGAATGCAAATATTATTGGGTTTATTTTGGTGCAATGTCCAAGTCTGTGTAAACTTGTATGTTTATTTAGTGAGAAATACTGTTATACTGTTTGGTGGGGAAACATGGTTTATATGTGGTTACAGACCTGCTGGAAAAACGGAGGTGGTGGCCTCAGACATCATCTTTCTACCACATACAATGCAGTGGTTCCATCCATTCCAGGAAGTTTGCACATACTCACAGCAAGAACTGTGTCAACCAGAAGAAGGACTGTCAACCAGTCCCCCTCCAGCAGTCTCACAGTGGTTAGCCAGTCGTTAGACACACCTGGCCCAGGCAGCCAGAACATCACAGGTAACTATGGAAACATTTAGTGCTATTGTTTTTTTAAGTTTTACCCAGACCCACCCACTGAGGTCCTCCACCACATATAAACCATGTTTCCCACCAAACAGTTAGAACTGATGAAGCTGCTTGGATGAGCAGCGAAACGTCTTCACGAAAACTCTACAAGTCCAGACGCCTTGCTTCAATCTTCTCTACGTATGATGACCTGGATGACTGAGAATCTTCATCAACAGGAAACATGACCCACAGCCTGAACAAAATGTGCTTAAAAATACACATTATGAGGCTGGAAAAAGAGAAAGACTTCATGAGGATGTTTTAATGGAGATGTATCTCACCCAGTCTCTCATGAAGGAATGTGATTTTAAGTTTCACAAGGTGCCTGGATATATACAGCATTACCAGGTTGATCCATTTGGAGTACATATGTACACAGAGACTGGAGTAAGCATCCTCATGTGGGAAAAAATGTGGCTGTATATCTAGATGCTACAGGGAATGTGGTATCCAAGGTCCCTAATCAAAGTAAACGACTGCTATACTATGCCCTAACCCTTCCAGGTTGTGGTCAAAATGCACCCCCCTCCCAGTCTGTGAAATGATGACCAATGAACACTCCATCCTACTTTCTGGCTACAGTAGGATGGAGTGAAAAGTATCACAATACACTCAGAAAAGTATCACAATACACAACCCTGAAAGTAAAACAGGTTGAAACAGAGAGGGAGAGCATTGACAGCTATTTAGACAGAGCTTTTGCAATGTGTTCTAAATGGAAGACAGAGAAGGACATACAAACATTCACAGTCTTGTGCATATGCTCTGCACATGTGATTAAAGCTGTCAGTAAGGCAATTGGGAAAAAAAAACTGCAGATAAGAACTTGAAAAGTTTTGCCACATTTGCATTTGCTAGGTTGCAAAACAGTACTTCAATGGCTGCAGTACTCACCATCTTCCGTTCTCTCTGCCGTGTGTTAAAAGCCAAACACAAGAGCAGTTGTGTCCAGAAACATCTTGAGACATTGCATGACTTGATTAAAACAAACATCATTCCAGACATGGAACAAACAGGAAATGCTGACACACCCCTAGCTCTGGAAGATGACAAACAAAGAAGAAATGTCAACACCATTGTTGGAGGATCTCCCTTTACACATGTGTTTAAGAGCATCTTGGAGGAAGTACAGACAGAAATGGAAGAGGATTCAGAGACCTCACTTCCTGAAGACATTCCCTACTTCTGTCCTGCCGTGCTTGATGTTCTCTTTGACAACTGCCTTGGCATATTTCCCCTTTGGAGTGGTCTCATGTTGAGACGTGTGAAAAGGGATGCATGTGACCAAACAACAAATCACAACCAAAACCAGAGAGACAAACTGGCACGTGCAGAGATGGTTTGGAATAGTTAAACATTGTATTTTGAAAAAGCAGAGGTGCCTGAGGCCAGCAGCATTTGTTAGAATAATGTATGGGTCCTTACAGGGAAGATACAGAGAGCATATCATGTATCATAACTCTGAAAACCTGCTCATTGAAACTATGCTCAATTATGCTATGCTTATATATCATAGCATAAAACACAGGACAGGAGAAGAGCAAGCAGAGCAGAGAGCAGCAACAGAGAATTTGGGTGTAGCTGTTTTTCCTCTGTCCCCTTGGAGCTGTGACTTGTGCAATATGTCACACTAAATAAAGACATTTTTGTGACTGTATTTATGTATTTGTTTCTATTTGTTGTATAAATGTTGTACATTATATACATAAGCTGCATATACACAATACACCCAGTAGGCATATTATGTCAGATTTGGACAAACTTACGTTTGTATTTAAACATCTTTGTTTTCTAACCAGTCCAGTGTACATGAGCACCTCACCTATGGATACAGGGATAGGCTCCAGCCCCCAGTGACCCTGACGAAGCAGGTTCAGATGATGGATAGATGGATGTTGTCCACCACGAATTAATCGTGGAAGGATGGTGAAATTATTAATAGTCTGACACACTCACACCAATAATTCAGACTATTAGATATAAAATGAGTCCAGTGTTACCATGTATTGCTTTGCAGCAATCAAACTAATAAGATAATGATGTCACGTTGATACAAAGTCAGGCACAAGATTCAAAGGTAAGTAAAGGATCCTATGGAGAGGCTCCCTCCATGCCAACTGTCAGCAGCCAAGCTAGTCGGCCTATAGGCTGCTTGTTTCTGAGTCTCTTCTGCCACCTGCTGGTCATATAGAATAACAATTCAATTCAATTCAATTCAGTTTTATTTATATAGCGCATATTACAATCAGACATTGTCTCAAAGCGCTTCACAGGAACCCCCCTAAGAGCACTGTGGCAAGGAAAAACTCCCTTTAAGAGGAAGAAACCTTGAGCAGGACCCGTCAACTTAAGGGGGAACCAGTCCTGCTGCTAGTCAGAGAGGATGAGGGAGAGAGAGAGAGAGAGAGAGAGAGAGGATGAAGGAGAAAGAGAGAGAGGGAGAGAGGAGCAAACATGATACAAACATGATACAGTACAGAGCAAACATGACAGCAAGATGAAACGGTGATTATATTGTAATAGATATCTATATATATCCCCTCCGTGGACCGCCACCTTACTGTGGTGGAGGGGTTTGAGTGCCCAGATGATCCTAGGAGCTATGTTGTCGGGGGCTTAATGCCCCCAGCAGGGTCTCCCAAGGCAAACAGGTCCTGGGTGATGGGCCAGACTAAGAGCGGTCCAAATACCCCTTATGATGGAAAGAAGAACAAGGACCGTGACGTCGCCCGGTATGGCGCAGCCGGGGCCCCACCCTGGAGCCAGGCCCGGGGTTGGGGCTCGAATGCGAGCGCCTGGTGGCCGGGCCTTTCCCCACGGGGCCCGGCCGGGCTTAGCCCGAAGGAGCGACGTGGGGCCGACCTCCCATGGGCCCACCACCGGTGGGAGGAACCGTAAGGGGCCGGTGCAGAGTGGATTGGGTGGCAGTCGAAGGCGGGGGCCTCGGCGACCTGATCACTGGACACAGAAACTGGCTCTGGGGACATGGAATGTCACCTCGCTGGGGGGGAAGGAGCCTGAGCTTGTGCGGGAGGCTGAGCGGTACCGACTAGATATAGTCGGGCTCGCCTCCACGCACAGCTCGGGTTCTGGAACCCAACTCCTTGAGAGGGGTTGGACTCTCTTCTATTCTGGAGTTGCCCATGGTGAGAGGCGGCGGGCTGGTGTGGGCTTGCTTATAGCCCCACAGCTTAGCTGCCATGTGTTGGAGTTTTCCCCAGTATGTGAGAGGGTCGCCTCCCTGCGCCTTCGGGTTGGGGAGAGGTCTCTCACTGTGGTTTCGGCGTATGCGCCGAACAGCAGTGTAGAGTACTTGACCTTCTTACAGTCTCTGGGAGGGGTGCTGGATGGCACCCCAACCGGGGACTCTGTCATCTTGCTGGGAGACTTCAACGCCCACGTGGGCAGTGACAGTAACACCTGGAGAGGCGTGATTGGGAGGAACGGCCTCCCCGATCTGAACCCGAGTGGTGTTTTGTTATTGGACTTCTGTGCTGGGCATGGTTTGTCCATAACGAACACCATGTTCGAGCACAAGGTTGTCCATCGGTGCACCTGGCACCAGGACACCCTAGGCCGGAGGTCAATGATCGATTTTGTAATCGTGTCAGCTGACCTTCGGCCTTGTGTTTTGGACACTCGGGTGAAGAGAGGGGCTGAGCTGTCAACTGATCACTACCTGGTGGTGAGTTGGATCCGTTGGCGGGGGAAGAGGCTGGACAGGCCCGGCAGGCCCAAACGTACTGTGCGGGTCTGTTGGGAGCGTTTGGCCGAACCCGCCGCTAAGGAGATCTTCAACTCCCACCTCCGGGAGAGCTTCACCCAGATTCCGAGGGAGGCTGGAGACATTGAGTCGGAGTGGACCATGTTTTCCACCTCCATTGTCGATGCAGCTGTCCAAAGCTGCGGCCGCAAGGCCTCTGGTGCCTGTCGTGGCGGCAATCCCCGGACCCGGTGGTGGACACCGGAGGTCAGGGATGCCGTCAAGCTGAAGAAGGAGTCCTATCGGGCCTGGTTGGCTTGTGGGACTCCTGAGGCAGCTGATAGGTATCGGCAGGCCAAGCGTGCTGCAGCGAAGGCAGTTGTAGAGGCAAAAACTCGGGCCTGGGAGGAGTTTGGGGAGGCCATGGAGGAGGACTATCGGTCAGCCTCAAAGAGATTCTGGCAAACCGTCCGGCGCCTCAGGAGGGGGAAGCAGTACTCTGCCAACACTGTATTCAGTGGGGGTGGGGAGCTGTTGACCTCGACTGAGGGGGTGGTTGGACGGTGGAAAGAGTACTTTGAGGGTCTCCTCAATCCCACCAACACGCCTTCTATTATGGAAGCGGAGGCTGATGACTCAGTGGTGGACTCGTTCATCACCTGTGCTGAAGTTGCCGAGGTAGCCAAAAAGCTCCCCGGTGGCAAGGCACCGGGGGTGGATGAGATTCGCCCTGGGTACCTTAAGTCTCTGGATGTTGTGGGGCTGTCTTGGTTGACACGCCTCTGCAACATCGCGTGGCAATCGGGGGCAGTGCCGCTGGACTGGCAGACCGGGGTGGTGGTCCCTCTTTTTAAAAAGGGGGACCGGAGGGTGTGCTCCAACTACAGGGGGATCACACTCCTCAGCCTCCCTGGGAAAGTCTACGCCAGGGTACTGGAGAGGAGAATTAGACCCATAGTCGAACCTCGGATTAAGGAGGAGCAATGTGGTTTTCGTCCTGGCCGTGGAACGCTGGACCAGCTCTATACCCTCCGCAGGGTGCTGGAGGGTTCATGGGAGTTCGCCCAACCAGTCCACATGTGTTTTGTGGACTTGGAGAAGGCGTTCGACCGTGTCCCTCGCGGCATCTTGTGGGAGGTGCTCTGGGAGTATGGGGTCCGTGGCCCTCTGCTGAGGGCTGTTAGGTCCCTGTATGACCGGAGCAGGAGTCTGGTTCGCATTGCCGGCAGTAAGTCAGACCTGTTCCCAGTGCATGTTGGACTCCGGCAGGGCTGCCCTTTGTCACCGGTTCTGTTCATAATTTTTATGGACAGAATTTCTAGGCGCAGCGAGGGACCGGAGGGGATCTGGTTCGGGAACCATAGGATTTCATCTCTGCTTTTTGCGGATGATGTTGTCCTGTTGGCTTCATCGAGCCGGGACCTCCAGTGTGCACTGGGACGGTTTGCAGCCGAGTGTGAAGCGGCTGGGATGAGAATCAGCACCTCCAAGTCTGAGGCCATGGTTCTCGACCGGAAAAAGGTAGTTTGTCCTCTCTGGGTGGGAGGAGAGCTCCTGCCCCAAGTGGAGGAGTTTGTGTATCTCGGGGTCTCGTTCACGAGTGAGGGAAAAATGGAGCGGGAGATTGACAGACGGATCGGTGCAGCTTCCGCAGTAATGCGGTCGCTGTACCGGTCTGTTGTGGTGAAGAAGGAGCTGAGCCGGAAGGCGAAGCTCTCGATTTACCGGTCAATCTACGTTCCTACCCTCACCTATGGTCATGAGCTTTGGGTAGTGACCGAAAGAATGAGATCGCGAATACAGGCGGCCGAAATGAGTTTCCTTCGAAGGGTGGCTGGGCGCTCCCTTAGAGATAGGGTGAGAAGCTCAGTCACCCGAGAGGAGCTCGGAGTAGAGCCGCTGCTCCTCCACATCGAGAGGAGCCAGCTGAGGTGGCTCGGGCATCTGGTTCGGATGCCTCCTGGATGCCTCCCTGGGGAGGTGTTCCGGGCATGTCCCACTGGGAGGAGGCCCCGGGGAAGACCCAGGACGCGGTGGAGAGACTATGTCTCTCGGCTGGCCTGGGAACGCCTCGGGATTCCCCCAGAGGAGCTGGAGGAAGTGTCTGGTGGGAGGGAAGTCTGGGTGTCCCTGCTTAGACTGCTGCCCCCGCGACCCGGCCCCGGATAAGCGGTGGAAGATGGATGGATGGATGGATCTATATATATCGTCGGTCCATAAGTAGGAATAGTAATTTGATAGTAAAGATGAGCAGCAGGGGCTAGTGAAGTCGATGAGCACAGGAGAGACTGCAGGTCAGTATGCAGGTCTTGAGACCTGCAAAGAGAGAGAGCGAGAGCGAGGCACAGAACTACAAGGAAGACAGTTAACACAGATTATGAGACGATATTACCCAGTATGATCCAGACTAAGGAGAGTGGAGGAGAGGTCAGAGGGTGTTCAGAGGATCGTGTTTGTGCCCCCCGACAACGTAGAGCAAGAGAGACTTCACGGGCCGGACTGCAGGTCATCATCCAGGTCTTGAGACCAGTGTGAGCCAGACTAAGGAGAGAAAAGGAGAGGTTAGAGGGTGAGAGGGAAACTGCTCAGTGGATCATGTTTGTGCCCCCCGACAACGTAGGCCTAGAGCAGCATAGCTGTGCTACACACTAGGTCTAAGGCTAACTGTACGCCTTACTAAACAGAAAAGTTTTAAGTCTAGTCTTAAAGGTGGAGGCAGTGTCTGCCTCTCGGACCCAGATTGGTAACTGGTTCCATAATAGCGGTGCCTGATAGCTGAAAGCTCGTCCTCCCATTCTACTTTTATGAATCCTAGGAACTACTAGTAAACCTGCACTCAGAGATCTGAGTGTCCTATTAGGAACATATGGTACAATCAGGTCCTGCAGATACAACGGAGCAAGTCCATGAAGAGCCTTGTAGGTTAGAAGAAGGATCTTGAAGTGTATTCTTGAGTCCAGTGGGAGCCAGTGAAGAGACGCTAGGACAGGAGAGATATGATCCCTTTGGCTGCTTCCTGTCAGAACTCTAGCTGCTGCGTTCTGGATCAGCTGCAGACTGTTGATGGAGTAATGTGGACATCCTGACAATAAAGAGTTGCAGTAGTCCAGTCTTGAAGTGACAAAAGCATGGATGAGCTTTTCAGCATCACTCTGAGAGAGGATGCTCCTGATCTTAGTAATATTACGCAGGTGAAAGAAAGCGGTCCTGGAGACCTGCTTAATATGAGAGACAAACGACATGTCTTGATCAAAGATAACTCCAAGGTTCCTCACAGTCGTACTGGAGGCCAGAGTAATTCCATCCAGGGAGAGAGTATTATCTGATAAACTAGTTCTGAGATGTTTCGGTCCAAAAACAATGACCTCAGTCTTGTCCGAGTTTAATAGTAAAAAGTTGGAGGACATCCAGTCCTTTATGTCCTTTAGACACGCCTGTAGTCTGACTAGCGGCTCCGTTTCTTCAGGCTTCATGGATAAATACAGCTGGGTATCATCAGCATAACAATGAAAGTTTATGCCGTGCTTCTGGATGATGTATCCTAGAGGGAGCATGTAGAGGGTGAACAGGATCGGTCCGAGCACAGAACCCTGTGGAACACCGTGGTTAACCCTTGTACCTGTGGAAGACACATCGTTAGTGTGAACAAAATGAAATCTGTCAGATAAATATGATTTAAACCAGCGCAGTGCTGTTCCTGTAATCCTGATCTCGTGTTCCAATCTGTGTAGCAGGATGCGATGGTCTACGGTGTCGAAGGCAGCACTGAGATCCAGTAGAACGAGTACAGAGACGAGACCCCGGTCCGATGCCATGAGGAGGTCATTGGTGACTTTAAGCAGTGCTGTTTCTGTGCTGTGATGGGCTCTGAAACCAGACTGGAAAGCATCAAACAGACTGTTACTACACAGGTGGTCGTTTAGCTGACTTACAACAGCTCTTTCGAGTAGTTTGGAGATAAAGGTGAGGTTGGAGATCGGTCTGTAGTTTCCTAGGACGTCCGGGTCCAGTGAAGGTTTTTTAAGTATCGGAATGATCACAGCAGTTTTAAAAGCCTGTGGTACATATCCTGTTTCCAGAGACAAGTTGATCTGTCCTAATATAGAGTCTCCGATCAGAGGAATAGCATCCTTGAGGAGCTGTGAAGGGATCGGATCCAGAAGACAGGTAGTAGGTTTAGACTTGCTGATGCTGGTGGTCAGCTCAGGGAGGCCGATGGGCGCGAAGCAGTCCAGAGTTAGATCAGGATCCATTTCCAGAAGTGGCGGTGTATCCTCAGCGGTCACAGAGAGATTGTGGTTGATTTGTCCTCTAATAGTGGTGATTTTATCAGTGAAGAAGCTCATGAAGTCTTCACTACTAAGAGCTGCAGGAATGCGAGGCTCCACAGAGCTGTGGCTCTTTGTCAGCCTGGCCACGGCGTTAAAGAGAAAGCGCGGGTTGTTCTTGTTTTCTTCTATTAGTGATGAATAGTAGGCTGTCCTGGCTTTACGAAGGGCCTTCTTATACGTCAGCAGACTGTCTCTCCAGATCCTCCGGGAGTCATCTGATTTAGAGGACTGCCACATCCTCTCCATCCTACGTGTAATCCGTTTCAGTGATCGGATGTTTGAGTTGTACCACGGAGCTAGCCTCTTCTGGTTTGTAGTTTTCTTCTTCTTCAGTGGAGCAATCCTGTTTAAGACTGAGTGTAGTGTGTCTGCAGTGTTGTTGACAAAGCGGTCCAGCTCTGCAGGAGTAACATTTAAGTTGGTACCCCCGTCAGTACTTGGGACTGTGGGGAGTACTGGTAGGATTGCTGTCCTAAACTGCTTTACGGCGTCTTCAGACAGACATCTGCTGTAGTAGACCTTTTCCTCAGGTGCTGGTAGGTCTGAAAGAGAGAAGTCAAAAGTTATTAATGAGTGATCTGAAAGAACAGGATTTTGAGACCACACTAGCAGGTTCTCAGCTTCCAGGCCGTAGGTGAGAACCAGGTCGAGGGTGTGACTGTGACAGTGTGTGGGTTCATTTACTAACTGAGAGAACCCAACTGAATCCAAGAGTGAGTTGAAGGCAATCTTCAGACTGTCGGAGTCGACGTCCATATGAATGTTAAAGTCACCCACTATAATGACTTTATCTGTGCTAAGCACTAAACTTGATAAGAAGTCTGAAAACTCCGGCAGGAACTCTGAATAAGCAGCAGCAGGTGGACGATACACTACGACGAGTAAAACAAATTCTGACTTCTTCCAGCTTCCGTGAGACAGGCTGAGAGTGAGACTCTCAAAAGAAGTATGAGTAGACTTAGGTTTAGGATTCATCTGAAGACTGGAGCGGTAGATTGCTGCCACTCCTCCTCCGCGACCTGTAACTCTAGGAACATGACAGTTAATATAACAGGACGGAGTTGATTCATTTAAAGCAACATATTCTTCATCCTGTAACCAAGTCTCAGTGAGACAAAGTATATCAGTGTGATGATCAACAATTAAATCATTAACTAAGAGCGACTTAGAGTGGAGGGATCGTATGTTAAACAATCCACACCTGAGTGTTCTGTTACCTTGTTCTATGTGTTTGTGTGTGTTAGTGTGTATTTTTATGAGGTTATTATGATTAATATATCTTAACTTGTGTGCTTGATGAACTGTGGGAGGACGTGTGACCGTCACCACTTCAATAACATTATTAAGCTTAGTGTTTCTATGTGTATTTGTGTTTAATGTGTTTCTAACTGAGGGCGGCAGTCCTCCAGAAGCAGCAGAGAGGTGTGTAGGACAGCGACTCTGCCTCCTGGCCTCGACCCTGGGTTGTCAGGTTGGTCTAATAAACTTGGCTATGTTGCTAGAAATCAGAGCTGCACCACCCTGGGTGGGATGGATGCCGTCTCTCCTAATAAGGCCAGGTTTCCCCCAGAAAGTTTCCCAGTTATCTATAAAGGCCACGTTATTTTCTGGACACCACCATGACAGCCAGCGACGGAGCGAGGACATGCGGCTAAACATGTCATCACTGGTCAGATTCGGGAGGGGACCAGAGAACGCTACGGAGTCCGACATGGTTTTAGCTAAATTACACACCGACTCAATATTAACTTTAGTGACCTCTGACTGGCGAAGCCGGGTGTCATTAACACCGACGTGAATTATAATCCTACTGTATTTATGCTTATCTCTCGCCAGCAGCTTCAGGCTACCCTCTATGTCGCCCGCTCTGGCCCCCGGGATGCACTTACCTATAGCCGCTGGTGTCGGCTTTACATGCCGCAGAACAGAGTCGCCAATAACCAGGGTCGGCTTCTCAGCGGGTGTGTCGCCGAGTGGGGAAAAACGGTTCGATAACAGCATCATTTCTTTAGTTTAATCGTCACAATTTAGTGCATGTACTGTAGATGTGCTACATCAATGAGCCTACTTAACCAAAGTCTCAAGTACTTACTTTCAATTTCCAAGAGTTTAAATCGAGACAATTGGACTCAAGGATTGTTTTTTACATATACGTGAAAAATTACCCAAGTACAGTAACAAAGTACAAATACTTAGTTACTTTCCACCACTGTGGACAGTCTTTAGAGAGTACATATTTCTATGATGAATTTTGATTGTGTTGTACAGGTTTTTTATATTTCCTTAAGATAATATTTTCATATGTGTGTTCCACATTATTTAAATAAAAGGTTGCTTATATAATCATCACTGTACATGTCTTTGTGTTTGGGGCGGCATTTCTATAGAATCTAGTAGCCCGTAGGGCCCCAGTGTTACCTTCTCGCCTAGGGCCCCTATAGTGTCAAGCAATGGCTCTGTTCAAGAGTTAACAAGACACAGGTGACAACAATCAAACCCTTTGCAGTGCGCAGTGCAGACTTTGCAGTGCGGACTTTGCAGTGCACAGTGCGGACCAGTGCAGCCTTTGCAGTGTGCAGTGCGGCCTTTGCAGTGCGGACTCTGCAGTGTGCAGTGCGGCCTTTGCAGTGCGCAGTGCGGACTTTGCAGTGTACCCTTTGCAGTGCGCAGTGCGGACTTTGCAGTGCACCCTTTGCAGTGCAGACTGCAAAGGGTGCACTGCACATGCAAAGTCCGCACTGTCATGAGCCAGGGTCTTGGCTCATTGTCTTTTATTATATTGTTTATTTTGTTATTTAGTTTTCAGTGTTTGTCCTCTTTCTCTGCTCCTCCTCAGTCCTTCCCTCTCTCCTTCTCTTCCTCCCTCCTCTTTCTCTACTCCTCCTCAGTCCTTCCCTCTCTCCTTCTGTTCCTCCTCCCTCCTGTTCTCTGCTCCTCAGTCCTTCCCTCTCTCCTCCTCTAGCCTCCTCCCTGATTATCAGCTCCTCCCTAATTGTGTTCACCTGTGTCGTCTCTCCTCTTTTTAAGCCCTGTGCCTTCCCTTGGTCTTTGTCAGTTCTTCCCTTGTGATTCCCCGTGTGCACCCCTGTGTGTACTCCCTTGTGATCCACCTCGTGATCCACCTCTTCGTCCTTCTTCTTCCTCCGTGTTTCCTCATGTTTCCCCGATCATCCTCAGGTTTGGTTTGGTTTATTCTTTTGTGTTTATTTTGTACTTTTTACCTTTTGTCTGGCACTGTTTCCAGTAGCCCTCCTTTCGTTTACCTGCTCCTCTGGACTGCTTTTGTTATTTAGCTTTGAATAAAGCTCCTTTTGTTGAACATTATTTTTGTCTGCGCCTGGGTCCTACCCCACACGTCACATAACACGCACTGCGCACTGCAAAGGCCGCACTGCACACTGCAAAGGCTGCACTGGTCCGCACTGCACGAGCCGATATTTTGTGGTGGAGTTAGTGCGGCCCGCACATTTTTCTCACACGCACTTATTTACTGAGTCCGCACTGCGCACTGCAAAGTCCGCACTGCACACTGCAAAGGCTGCACTGGTCCGCACTGTGCACTGCAAAGTCCGCACTGCAAAGGCTGCACTGGTCCTATTTTTACTACTTTTACTATTAAACTCGGACAAGACTGAGGTCATTGTTTTTGGACCGAAACATCTCAGAACTAGTTTATCAGATAATACTTTCTCTCTGGATGGAATTACTCTGGCCTCCAGTACGACTGTGAGGAACCTTGGAGTTATCTTTGATCAAGACATGTCGTTTGTCTCTCATATTAAGCAGGTCTCCAAGACCGCTTTCTTCTGAGGAGGCAAAGGATAAAACGTCCCAGCACATTTCAAACCCAGTTTCACCCTGAGGCAGAGACTGCTTCACCTTAAGGACAAAACACCTGGGAAAGGCAGATCTCAAGGTACTACAATAGTCAGAATGATTCATCATGTGGTGACCAGATGAAAAGTCTCATCTCTGGCTCAAGACTTGTTGAGATAGCATAGACAGACACACTCTGAGTCTGTCCACATCAGTGTCAGTGAAGATTTCAGATCGTTTATTAAGTGTTCATCCTTGAGCTTTTCCAAACTTGTTGTGGACAGCACACTTTTCGTGTCAGGATGGCCGAGCGGTCCAAGGCGCTGTGTTCAGGTCGCAGTCTCCACTGGAGGCGTGGGTTCAAATCCCACTCCTGACAGTTCTGTTCATTTCATCTGGAGGGAAAAATAAGTAATCATTTAAATAATTTATCCTCTGGAGGGGAAATAACTAATCATTTAAGACATTGACTGACTTAGATTCTAACCCAGACCACAGAAGCCAATTGGATGATTTCATCTGATATGATGAGACATTAAATCAAACCTACAGGGGTTCTTCCTGTTTTTTTTTGCCACTGTTGCCCTTAAGGAGGTTCAGTCTCTGGCTCTGATTGGATGACGTCACAGGCTGCTGTCAGGTTAGGGATTTAAGTCCGGAATTTTGTCTACCATTCTGGAATCCTGTCTACCATTCTGGCATGGATGGATGTCTATTCTGGTATGCTGCCGCTCGTTCTAGATTTCTGCCTTTCAATCTGGAATGATTTCTTTCAATCTGGAATGCTTTTCATTCCAGAATGCTGTCTTGCTGACTTTTGTCCCGGAATGTTGCCTTCCATGTCGGAATGCTGACTTCCATGACGTCACAGGCCGCTGTCGGGTTAGGGGTTTAATTCCGGAATTTTGTCTACCATTCCGGAATCCTGCCTATTATTCTGGAGTGGGTGGATGTCTATTATGGTATGCTGCCACTCATTCTAGATTTCTGCCTTTCATTTGGGAATACTTTCTTTTATTCTGGAATACTTTTCATTCCAGAATGCTGTCTTGCTGACTTCTGTTACGGAATACTGACCTCTGTTCCAGAATACTGACTGTTATTCGGGAATTCTGTTATGCCGATGTTTGTCCCGGAATGTTGCCTTCCATTCTGGAATGGTAACTTCCATTCCAGAATACTGGACCTCATCTCAGGGCATCACAATAGTCAGAATGATTCATTATGTGGTGACCATGAATGCAGATGAAAACTCTCATCTCTGGCTCAAGACTTGTTGAGATAGCACAGAGACACTCTCAGTCTGTCCACATCAGTGTCAGTGAAGATTTCAGATTGTTTAAATAGAGAAGCAAGAAAACAAGTCAGCCTTATCTTTCACAAAAACACATGACAATAACATGTGAGAAAGAGAGTTTTATGTTCAGTGCTGCCCCTGCTTGTTGGGACAATTGTAGAGCACCTTCCTAATAAAGTAAACAGCGTAGAATGGACAGTGAAGGCTTGTAGTCTCAAACGACCATGTGATCGTGAACACAGCCGGCTTGGAAGCAATTCAACTTGTGCCATGTTGGCACGTGAGTACTTGCTCAGCTGTCGGCAACTTTCTGTGATAGCTGTCTGTCAAACGGAGACTTGGGTCGGCACAGATTTACCTGCGAATGAAATGGAAAACAAGTAAAGGAGCACCAACACCAAACTGGACAGGACAAACTGGACAAGACCATGCACTCATGGACAGAACCAACCTGGGTCGTCAGACTCTTCATCGTTACCTTTTGCCGGTTGTTGTGGCCGAGTGGTTAAGGCGATGGACTAGAAATCCATTGGGGTTTCCCCGCGCAGGTTCAAATCCTGCCAACAACGGTTCTTTTCATCTCCAAGATCACTTTATGCCCCTCCATCGTTTACACTTAACAAGTCTGATGTGTTAACAACAAGCTCTATGAAAAAGGTCATCTTGACCAGTCAGAGTGCTGCCATTTATATTGACTGTCTGAGGACCAAACCCTGGCACAGTCCATCTGACACTTCCAAAAACTATCATTTTAAAAACGCTGGACCGAGAGCAACTGGTGTGCAGTGAGGAGGCAAAGGATAAAACGTCCCAGCACATTTCAAACCCAGTTTCACCCTGAGGCAGAGACTGCTTCACCTTAAGGACAAAACACCTGGGAAAGGCAGATCTCAAGGTACTACAATAGGCAGAATGATTCATCATGTGGTGACCAGATGAAAAATCTCATCTCTGGCTCAAGACTTGTTGAGATAGCATAGACAGACACACTCTGAGTCTGTCCACATCAGTGTCAGTGAAGATTTCAGATTGTTTATTAAGTGTTCATCCTTGAGCTTTTCCAAACTTGTTGTGGACAGCACGCTTTTCATGTCAGGATGGCCAAGCGGTCCAAGGTGCTGCGTTCAGGTCGCAGTCTCCACTGGAGGCGTGGGTTCAAATCCCACTCCTGACAGTTCTGTTTATTTCCTCTGGAGGGGAAATAAATAATCATTTAAGACATTGACTGACTTAGATTCTAACCCAGACCACAGAAGCCAATTGGATGATTTCATCTGATATGATGAGACATTACACCAAACCTACAGGGGTTCTTCCTGTTTTTTCTTGCCACTGTTGCCCTTAAGGAGGTTCAGTCTCTGGCTCTGATTGGATGACGTCACAGGCTGCTGTCAGGTTAGGGATTTAAGTCCGGAATTTTGTCTACCATTCTGGAATCCTGTCTACCATTCTGGCATGGATGGATGTCTATTCTGGTATGCTGCCGCTCGTTCTAGATTTCTGCCTTTCAATCTGGAATGCTTTTCATTCCAGAATGCTGTCTTGCTGACTTTTGTCCCGGAATGTTGCCTTCAATGTCGGAATGCTGACTTCCATGACGTCACAGGCCGCTGTCGGGTTAGGGGTTTAATTCCGGAATTTTGTCTACCATTCCGGAATCCTGCCTATTATTCTGGAGTGGGTGGATGTCTATTATGGTATGCTGCCACTCATTCTAGATTTCTGCCTTTCATTTGGGAATACTTTCTTTTATACTGGAATGCTTTTCATTCCAGAATGCTGTCTTGCTGACTTCTGTTACGGAATACTGACATCTGTTCCAGAATACTGACTGTTATTCGGGAATTCTGCCTATCCTTCCGGAATACTGATGTCTATTCTGGTATGCTGCCACTTATTCTAGATTTCTGCCTTTCATTGCGGAATTTTGACTTTCATTCCGGAATGCTGTCTTTCATTCTGCAAATGTGCTCTTCATTCTGTTATGCCGATGTTTGTCCCGGAATATTGCCTTCCATTCTGGAATGGTAACTTCCATTCCAGAATACTGGACCTCATCTCAAGGCATCACAATAGAATGATTCATTATGTGGTGCTTGTAGCCTGTCTACCCCAATGTGAACAATGACTGACACTTCTTCTTAAACTCAAGGTCCATTTATCTTAAGGCATGCACATTGTTTCACATAAAGATAATAAACTTTAAATAGAAGACAGAAAACTTACCAACAGTAGTTTCAAGCAGAGGCGGATGGCAGGTAGGACAGAGGCTGATCTCCTGCGCATGCTCTTGCTCTGCTAGTTGAACTCATTCGGTTTGAGAGGGCCACGGGAGTCAAAGCAAATATATATTTATGTTACATCTGCTAAACATATTTGGGTATTGTTGGAATGAATAACATTTTCATAAGACAAACAAAATAATAATGTTTCACCTCTAAGAGGGGCTTGAATCAGTTTTTAAACACAGAGCACGATCACGTGCCCTGGAGCCCCCTGCCATCCAGAAGTCGGCGAACAGTGTTGGGCTGGATGCCCGTTGATGAGGCATGGAGGTGGTGGAGTGGGTGTACAAGCAATAGGGCGTACAAAGTGTTCTGCCAAACAGGGACTTGAACCTGGACCCTCAGATTAAAAGTCTGATGCTTCTAATACTTCACTAGTACACTTCATGTAGTGCAGTGAGTCCTGATTGACTTGCGATTGACCCTTTATACACTGAAAAAACGAACTCTAAAATTTACTAAATTACCTGTAACATTTTCGACTTAATAATATTAAAATCAAGAGAATACTAGAATTTCCTAAGTAAAAACATAAATATTGACTCATTTTTATCATGTAACAATCGAACTGTATGAAAAGAGTACGTTTTATTGTGTATTTGTGCATAGAATGACTGCACATATACCATAAATATTGAGCAATCTTTAATCCAGAAGTGTAGTTTGAATCCGAGCATGCTCATTGTGGAAAATAATCTTCTGGTCAGATCAACCAGAGGCATTTTGGCAGCGACAGTTCTCATGAGTTTAAAACATATGCAGCCTAGGTTGACAACTAGCTAGGTGCACACGGTGAGCTTGAAACACACTGAGTCCTTAATATTTCTTTTTAATATTGCGCAGCGAGCAATATGTTAAAGCTAGTTTGCACATAATCAAGTATCATTACGTAGTGTGGCAACCGAGCCACGTCGCACCGCTGCGACAGCGAGTGTGGTACAGCCCGTGTTGTGGACGTTATGTGCGGTCACTGGAAGGCGCCCAAGGTATGACTAGCCCCGTCCACACTGAGACTGCACAGTAAAACATGTCAGTGAGAAGCATAAAGATTAGTACTGCAGATTAAAACGAAGGAGCCAACGTGTTAAAAAACTACTACGTTACGTTATTGCCTCTGACAATAACGTGCCACCCCACCCCATGCGCACCAGCTCTGTTGACGTGATTAAGTATCACTTGAATGTTAGCACAAGCTAGCTGCTAGCCAAAAGAATTTGGTCTTATGAATAGTATTTAAAAAAATATTAATTAATTTTTAAACTTGTAATTAATTTGAGATTTTCTTTAATCTATTGACAGCACTAATTTAATCTGTAATCTGTGTTTGTGTCAACAGAGAGCTGAATAGCACCCTTTTGTAAAACATTGTCATTCAGGTAGGTGGAAATCGGCTTGTGTTTGTAATATTGTTAAAACACACATGTGGTGTTTGTTCATTTACAAGATGATGTCTTTTCTAACACAAGCCCAGGCAGTGGACAGCTGAGGTCTTGGGAGGACAGGCTGACTGGTTTCTGGTGTCTGCAGTGGTCTTACTGATCTTTGCAAATGTATGCTCTTCTCTTCACATTTGACAGTTCATGGCATATAAATAATGGTTTAGTATTGACACAAACGTCTGTTCACAGCCCCAGAGGATTGAGATGAGACATGACTCTGCTCTCTGGGACCTCAGACTGTACCCTGGTGTAAAAGAAGAGGAACTTTTTAAAGATTGCCTGGTAAGTAAAGTGTTTAATGTTCCCAAACTGTCAGACATGATTTTCAAAAGCTGTTTTATTTTGGGTGCAAGTACAATCTTAGTTACATAGAAATCTTCTAATCTCATCAATGTCCAGCTGTTTGCAATTTTTCCCCAACTCTTTGTAATAGCTGTATTAACATTTTTCCACACGTATCTTTTGTAATGTGCAAGAGATCTGCATCCTTGATCCAAACACCCTCCAATGGTGTTGTGTATCAAGATGTTCTGTTTTTATAGGGCCAGCTCATTGGAAAATAATTTTGACTTTGTTTAGTGTGATCTAATCTTTATTCAATGATGCATGGATGGTTCCTGTCTGAAGAACAATAAGTTCTATTTTTAAATGTATGCATTTTAATTTGTGTTGTACATTGTATGCAGGTGGGCTGCTGGGTGGAAGACATGGAACACATCCTGAAGATCTTCATGTACCATGAAGCGGAAGGAGAGGATCCGGTGGAGGCCTCCATCCTTCTTGAAGGCAGGGGTGTAGTGGCGTGCATGTGTGCTCCTCATTGGGACTTATTTAAGCACTTAAGGTTGCCTACGCTCAACCACTCCCAATCCAATCCATCCAATCCATCTTTATTTATAGAGCACCTTTTAAAAGACAACAGGGTCAGCCAAAGTGCTGTACACAGCCTACCAAGCATAGAATAATTGACTAATAAAATAGAATAAAATGAAATAAAATAAATATAAGTTGATAAAACATAGGAATATACAACCATACAATAAAAGCACCAGTCAGGGGTAAGAACAATAAAACAAGTAAAAGTCAACAACTCAAACAGAGTTAAAAGCCAGAGTAAAAAGATATGTTTTAAGTGATGACTTAAAAACCATAAAAGAATCCGTCTGTCTAAGGTGCAAAGGCAGTTTGTTCCACAGTTTCGGACCTGCGACAGAGAAGGAACGGTCCCCCCTGCGTTTTCTCTGTGTTTTTGGGACGACCAGGAGAGACTGGTCAGCTGACCTTAGAGAGCGAGCAGGGCAGTGGGGCTGGAGCATGTCTGACATGTACTGAGGGGCGAGACCATGAAGGGATTTAAAAACAAATAAGAGAATTTTAAAATCAATGCGAAAAGGAATCGGGAGCCAGTGCAATGACTTTAAAATCGGAGTAATGTGCTCACGTTTCTTAGCCCCAGTTAAAAGCCATGCAGCAGCATTCTGTACAAGCTGCAGTCGTGCAAGTGAAGCCTGGCTGAGCCCATAATAAAGTGCGTTGCAGTAATCTAACCGATTCGTAATAAAAGCATGAATTAAAATCTCAAAGTGATGCCGAGAAAGGAACGGTTTGGCTTTGGCCAGTTGCCTCAATTGAAAAAAGCTCGCTTTGACAGCTGCACTGACCTGAGCATCAAGTTTCAGGTTGGAATCCAATTTTACACCCAGATTTGTCACTGTGGACTTTTGATATTGTGTCAGGACACCCAAATCTATATCAGCAGCAGAGACATCACTGGGCCCAAACAGTATGACCTCTGTCTTAGTGTCGTTAAAATGAAGCAGATTTGCTGACAGCCAGGATTTAATTTCCTCAACACAGTCTAAGAGTTTTTGAACAGAATGAGTTTGGTTTTGTTTTAAGGGCATGTAGATTTGAGAATCGTCCGCATAAAAATGGAAAGAGACACCATGTTTACGGAGAATGGACCCGAGAGGAAGGAGGTATAGGGAGAAGAGGAGTGGGGCCAGAATAGAGCCTTGGGCCACTCCACAGGTGAGAGGGGCAGCAGAGGACTCAGCAGACCCCACACGGACATTAAAACTTCTCCCTGTCAGGTATGACCTAAACCACTGTAACGCACTGCCCTGGATTCCCACACAGTCTTTCAATCGAGACAGGAGGATGTCATGGTCCACTGTGTCGAAGGCCGCAGTGAGGTCGAGCAGGACCAGGATGACACAGTGGCCAGAGTCTGTGGCTAAAAGAACATCATTAAAAACCTTCAGTAGTGCAGTTTCTGTGCTGTGCTGAGTTTTAAAACCTGACTGGAACACCTCAAAGATTTTTTGTTCATCTAAAAACCCATTCAACTGACTAAAAACAACTTTTTCTAAAATCTTTGAGATAAAAGGGAGTTTTGAAATCGGCCTAAAATTTGAGAGGACAGAAATGTCCAGACCAGGCTTCTTGATTAAAGGCTGCACCACGGCATGCTTAAAACCATCAGGGACCGTACCATTTATCAGACTGCTGTTAATAATATTGAGCACATCTGGAGCTACTGTTGGAAAAACCTCTTTAAAGAGACGGGGTGGAAGGAGATCCTTAGGGGAACCAGAGGGCTTCATATGACCCACAATGTTCTTTAACAGAGGCAGACCAACAGGCTCAAATTGGTCAAATACAGCAGGGTGCGTGATCGGGTTTGATGGGTTAGATAAAGGGGGGTGTATGAGGGCTCTGGTGCTCTCAACCTTGCTAATAAAAAAGTGCAAAAATGCCTCGCATAGTTCATCAGAAGCTTCCAAGCAGGCTGTTTTGGGAGCATTAATAACATTGTTGATGGTTTTAAACAGAACACGGGGATTATTACAGTTGGAAGCAATAATGTCAGAGAAATATTTAGTTCTTTCAGTTTTTACAGTTTTCTGATAGTTGCGCCAGCTGTCTTTTAAAATTTGAAAAGACACCTGTAGCCTGTCCTTTTTCCACTTTCTCTCCGCTTTTCTACATTCACGCCTGGCTGTGCGTGTGACGTCATTCAGCCAGGGCTCAGGACTAGGTTTTGCATGCCTAGTTTTCACCGGAGCCACAGAGTCTAAAATAGACAGGCATTTAGAATTAAAACAAGAAAAGAGTGCCTCTACGTCTGCGGCACAAGGATCGGCAGCGGAGGTTTGACTGAAAGAAGCGGAGAATTGAGAAGCAGTGGAGGATGTAACGACCCGGTGGCGCTGCGCAGGAGCGCACGGCTTTTTGACCACAGGACATGGGAGCAGAAAGTCAAAGACCACAGGCATATGATCTGAAAACGATGCATCGTACACCTCTAAGTTTGCAACAGAAAAACCATGAGTCAGCACTAAGTCCAGAGTGTGTCCGTGCTCTTGAGTGGGGCCAACGACACGCTGTACAAGATTAAAAGAGTCAATGATATTTAAAAAGTCTTTGGCCAGTGGTTTGTCCGGACAGCAGACATGAATATTAAAATCACCAAGAATTAAAACACGGTCGTAATTTGGCATAATTTCAGCCAAGAAATCAGAGAAATCTCCCAAGAAGTCTTTGCTGTATTTTGGTGGTCTGTAAATAACAGCGCATAGCACTGGGAGAGACGGGCCCAGCTCAAACACATCGACTTCAAAGCTGGAGTAAGACGATGTCGGAGTGAGTTGTTTACAGATATATTTATCTTTGTATACAGTCGCTATGCCGCCCCCGCGGCCAGTTGTCCGAGGGGAGTTGAAGAATGTGCAGTCGGACGGTAAAAGTTCGCAGAGTGCGCTCGACTCACCGACAGACATCCAGGTCTCCGTGATGCAGAGGAAGTCCAGCACATTTGTAGTAAAGAAATCCTTTAAAATGAAAGTCTTGTTGGCTAGCGATCTAGCATTCACGAGGGCCACCCTGACAGCGGCAGGCTCCAGTGCTGCTGCTGCCGGTGGAGCACGAGGAAGAGGCCGCAGGTAGTGGAGGTTCACCCCGCGCCGGACCAGGCGACAGGGAAGACGGCGATTCACTGGCCCTCCATCCAAGCCGACCACTGGGAAGAGGCTAGATTTGATCGGGTCTCGGGTGCGCCAGGGCACAAAACGGCGATCTGACGGTGGAATCATCACGATATTCTCCGCACGAGAGAGTGACAAGCTGGCCTTCAGCTTCACCATCCTTCCGCTGCGTTTTCCACGGCGTCCACGTCTCCTACGTACAGGTGGAGCCTTCTCCCCTACACATTTGAAGTCTTGCAGAACTGTCTTTAAGCAAGGTACTAATAGACTTATGTATTGTTACTGTTGTCAATCAGATATGTCTCATGTCATACACACCATTTCATACTTTATGCTGAGGTCAAAACCAGTGATATCTAATTATTTTTGGTAACTTTATGTTATTACAAGGAAACTGAAACATCAGCAGCCTTCAGCACCATTGTCCTTTTTCTATGACCAGTCTAAATCAGTGGGTAAATGTTTTATAAATTGATATAAGTCATGCCACTGTGGCCACTGTTACAATTATGGATGCTTAGATCTAATTGTTCAACACAAAAGTTTGGCCGTGTTTGTGTGTTGTGATTTGTCATTTACATTTATCAAATTCCTGCATCATTTTTTAATTACAGTGAGTAGAATTTGTAATTAATAAAATAAGAGAGAAAGAAATAAATTCTACTTAGTTCTTTCATAACTAGAAGGTAAAATTTACTTACGGTTTTGATTAGATTAATCAAATAAATAATACTCAATTTTTTGAATAAAAATAACATATCAACTTAAATGCAATTACGTAACATTTACTTAATATCTTCACAAAAGTAGGTTCTAAACTTACCAGTATTGAGTAAACTGTCCTTAAATCTACAAAGTAAGTCTTACTTATTATTGCAGCATTAAAATGTACTTGCAGATTTTTTTTAGTAAATCTTACAAGTCATTTCTTTCAGTGTAAAGACCATTTTTTGCTATTAAGATTAAACAAAGTAAATGGGGCATTGTTTTGTCATTGCAGAAAATGTACCACATTGTCGTTTTGACAACACGGCAGAGGTAGAGGTGGTGCCCAGTTCATGGATTAAGGATGGGGTCTGTTGGCAGGCCTCCATACAGGGCAGACGGTATCAACAAAGCTGTCAAAAACATGGAGGAGCCCCATAACACCTGGGATACATATAATGCCGGAGTGTTTTACATGATTTTATATGAAAAGGAATATCAGTTGTCAGAGTTTAAAACCAATCAGATAAAAGGATTTATATCATGACTTGTATATTTGACTCTTAGCATGGCAGTTCCCTGGGATCTTCAATACACCACATTTCCCAGAAGCACACATTGACAGGGAGCTGATGGCAGGGCGATTGAGGCAGATAGGCCAGGGAAATGTGAGAGAGCTGTCAGGGCCACTACAGCAGCAGGGCCAGTGTGTAGTGGAATGTGTGGATGTAAGAATTATTGAAATACATAGGAGGTTTCACTCAATGGATCAGTCAATAAATATATAAATAAATACACACACATACATGAACAAACCTATGACTCGTGGCTTATGTGTTTTGTTTGTTTCTGTCTGATATGTTTCAGCTGTTCTGCATGACATACTAGTGAAGCAGGAGATCATAATGGAGCAGCAGAAAAACATAGTGCCCATTTCCCTCTGCAGAATGTGGAGGCCTTAATGGCCCTGGAGAGGAAAATGGACACTGTCTGTATTTGTGGACACCTGTCCACAAATACAGACCGAATTGGTGAGTTAGGCTTGAGCTCTTTAAGGTGAAGTAATGCAATAATGTGTGATTTCAAAATAATTATAGTAATTTTCCATTGCTCTCCTTAGGCTACAACCCTTGGGTTGGTTGGGGGTGCCAGCCTCAAAGACACAGTTTTTCAAATTTTAAAAAGGGGCCATGAAAAATGACCTTGCCAAAATGGTCAGCTGGAGGGGGGCTAATGGCAAGACTGCATTTGAAAAACTTCAGCTGAAAGCCGTTATCATTGGTACGTTTCATCACTGTAATAGTTTCACTGCTGCCCTGCACTCTGATGCTCTTTCTTTTTTGAAGCCCCCTTACACCAAATTCTCTTTCTGACTGAAATCTGATTCCAGGTATTCCTAGTCCTAGTTGTTGTGGTCAAGTCGTTTTCCAGAATACACTTGTCTCGTCTTTCAAATGCTGAAAAATGACATACTGTTACTGCCACATACTGTTTATAGCTCAAAGAAGCATGGAGTTGTAAAATACTTCTTCAAAGACTATAGTCACTGTTGCATAAAAAATATGAATTAAAAAAAGATTTGATTACCTTTTATTCCTAATATTTTAGGGGTCCCAATAGTTATGGCATATTTTGTTAAAATATTTTTCCCTTACAGTGCATTTTTCTCCCCAAATTAATTTGCTTACCTTGAATGATATAATTATATTTAAATTGTGGGACTAAGATAAACTCAGAAGATATTTTGCTAGTATCTGGGAGGATATTTAACACACAATGTAGGTTCATTACTGTATTATTACTGAACCCTAGGTCCATTGTCCTAGTTGGTCTGTGAACATTTCTAGGACACTTTATCAGTAGTGCACCTCAAGATCACCAGTGTTTCAGGCATTTAGTACACCCTTATGTTTACTTCCACTTTATATCTTTTTTAAACAAGTGTGCCGCTAATTCGGGATGGTGTTGTAGCTACTTATATAACAAATTGAGTAATTCAGTTTGTTTTGTCTTTGTGTGTTGTCACTTTCAGATGCTGTGAGAAGAAACCCCACCTGCACTGCTGCCACGGATGCAGACATCACAGCAGCAGTTAGGCGCTGGTTTTACTGGGCTAGGGATAGGGAGGGAGGGAGGGAAGAAAGGATGCACATCAACCATGTAGTGTGGTCGAACGAGACTACACTAGTGTGCATGTGCACAGAGATTCAAATCCCAAACAATCCATGAACCAATAACACACACCGCAATTCATTTTATTCACCACTAGATGTCCTACTCCAGCACTGTGTCATTGAAGCCTCGAGTAATGAACCTTTTTCTTGAATCAGGTGTCGAAGCTTCAACAAAGCCTTGAAAACCCATCACTAGCTGTAGGTATTATCTGTAAGACACAAGAAACAGATGCTGAATTAACTATACAATGATCGGATTGTGGGTTGGTTAATGTGACTTGAATGTTTAAGGGCTAATGTGTGATGGTGTGTGAGCTCTTACCTTGTGTTGTGGCCAGGGGTGACAGTCAAAAGAGTCCCTCTTGGAACAAGCAGGCATTTATAGTTCCGGACCAGTCCACTCAGGAAATAGGTGCAGGGGGGGAGGGTATCGTTTTATTGAAGGGCAATTATAGTTATGAGTTTTAAACCAGCTTTTAGCCTTTAATAAGAAGGAATTCCATGTATTTATTGTACATATGTGTTGTATTTGGTGTGAGGTGTATGGTGGGGTAAGTGTAAAATGGAGGGAGAAGGAGATCACCTATCTGGGGATGGGAGAGGACTCCAGGTGTGGCAGCAGCTATTTAAGGCGGCCATTTTGTATGTATGGTGGTTTTTCTGTTGTGTGCTGTCAGGACCACATGCTGCCTGTGGTTCCCAGCATGTGGGTACATTTATTGATGTTTGTTATGTGCTTGCTAAAAAAATCATCTACATAGAGGGTACATCAAACTCTGTCTCCTACTTGTAAAGTACATACATACATACATAGAGGGTACATCCAACTCTGTCTCCTACTTGTAAAGTTGAGCTGCTACATGGCCATCCTAGTAGTACAAGGCTTTCCACCCGAACAGGGACTTGAACCCTGGACCCTCAGATTAAAAGTCTGATGCTCTTCCGACTGAGCTATCTGGGCTCTACATGTTGTTTCAGAGACTAATTCTGTGCGGACAGGTTAACTGAAACAGAGAGCATTGATTCAGGGTGAACTTCCTGTGTGTGCAGACAGTGGAGGGGGTTCAGGTGTTATAAATTGGCATCCCCATGGTTCAGATGAAGAAGTGGTTCCAGTTCCTCATATGCTCACATCTGCTAGTCCATAGGGGACAGTGGTCCTATACAGATACATGCATACTTAATGAATTTATGTGTTTTTATAGAGGACTTCTACATATTGTCTGAACCTGAGGAGGAGGAGGAAGTCCTGTTATTATCAGCTGACAGGACCGATTCTGGTGTAAGCACATGTTGCTTTAATCTACAAAGTGAAATTGTTATTTGTTGCCAGTCATACACTCTCAGACTCTGGATTCCATTACAGGACAATGTGGACCTCATGACAGTGTTGTATGGAAAGCCAGTTCAGTTCATTTCTAGTTGGAAAGCTGCCCTGTGATGACACAAACCGAGCGATGACGCCAACGCTAGCTAGCTAACGTGGGTGGGCGTCGACTTTTGTGGAGGTAGTAGTTGGTTGATGAAACTTGGTGAGTTTCAGTGATATTTAGTTCCTGTGAGTGCCTGTGAGTGTCAGTGAGTACCTTTGCGTGACAGTAAGTGGCACTGAGTGTCAGAGCAGAGTTTCTAGCTTGTTAGTTAGTTAGCTCTTCATAATGCTGAGGCCATTTTTTGGTCTCTTCATCTTTCTGATGTCACAGAAGATGAAGAGAATGAAAGAAAGAGAGGAACACCCCAGTTTGACTGAATGCCTGTAATTCTCTTTTCCAGCCTCAGCAGAACATAACAATTGACGAGAGTATGGTGGCAAGCAAGGCTAGAATTGGATTCAGACAATACATGAAGGACAAACCAACAAAATTTGGCTACAAATTATTTGTATTGGCAGACTCTAAAACTGGCTACACATTGAATTTTTATGTCTATCAAGGTAAAGATGAAGCCAAGGTCAAACAGAGGGGACAGAAGGGGGACGGCCTCAGGATCACATCTGTCATGGATTTTTAATACTGGAAATATATTCTTTGAGGTCCCTAGATGTCCCTAGACACCATGCATATGCACATTATTATTGTGGTGCATTTGGTGCCTTTGATCGTTACACGCAATCAAAGTCAAAGTCAGCTTTATTGTCAAATCTGCTATATGTGCTGGACATACAGAGAATCGAAATTGTACTCTTCACTCTGAAACATATAACATATAACTAAAAACTAAAGATATATATAAAGTGTAAAAAGGCACACACAAAATGAAGGCACAATGCAGTGAGAGTGCAGTGGTGTCAGGGAAGGGGGAGAGAGTGGGGCACAGCAGGGAGAGAGTTCAGCTTCCTGACAGCCTGGTGGATGAAGCTGTCCCTCATCTTTCCTGATGGCAGCAGACTAAAGAAGCGGTGTGAAGGGTGGGTGGGGTCTCCTGTGATGCAGAGGGCCTTTCGGGTGAGACGGCTGTCGTAGAGGTCTTGGAGGGAGGGGAGAGGGATGCCGATGATCCTCTCAGCTGCTCTCACTATGCGATGAAGCGTCTTCCTGCAGGTGGCGGTGCAGGCTCCGTACCACAGTGATGCAGCTGGACAGGATGCTCTCAACAGCCCCTCTGTAGAAGGTGCACAGGATGGAGGGAGGGGCTCTGGCTCTTTTGAGCTTGCGGAGGAAGTAGAGGTGCTGCTGTGCCTTCTTGGTCAGGGATGCAGTGTTGTTAGTCCAGGAGAGGTCCTCAGTGATGTGCACACCCAGGAACTTGGTGCTGCTCACCTGCTCCACAGCAGCACCGTCGATGGTCAGAGGGGTGTGCTGACTGTGTGCTCTCCTGTAGTCCACAACCATCTCCTTTGTCTTCTCCACATTCAGGGATAGGTTGTGGTCTCTGCACCACTCGGCCAGAAGGTTCACCTCATTCCTGTAGTTTGTTTCATCTCCACCGGAGATGAGACCCACCACAGTTGTGTCGTCCGCAAACTTCACAAAGATGTTGGAGTTGTGTGTTGGCATGCAGTCATGGGTCAGCAGAGTGAAGAGGAGGGGGCTCAGCACACATCCTTGGGGAGCCCCGGTGTTCATTGTGATGGTGCTGGATGTGTTTTTGCCGACCCGCACTGTCTGAGGTCTCCCGGTGAGGAAGTCCAGCAGCCAGTTGCACAGCAAGGAGTTCAGCCCCAGCTGGTCCAGTTTGTTGATGAGCTGCTGCGGGATGATGGTGTTGAATGCTGAGCTGAAGTCTATGAACAGCATTCGAACGTATGAGTCTTTATTTTCCAGGTGGGTGAGAGCTGTGTGGAGTGCTGTGGAAACAGCATCACTGGTTGACCGGTTGGGCCGATATGCAAACTGGAAGGGGTCCAGGGAGGGAGGAAGGGCTGTCTTGATGTGTTTCATGACTAACCGTTCAAAGCACTTCATGATGATGGGTGTGAGTGCTACTGGACGGTAGTCATTGAAGCAGGCGGGGGTGGACTTCTTCGGCACAGGGATGATTGTGGTGGCTTTGAAGCAGGTGGGGACAACAGCCTGGCTCAGTGAGATGTTGAAGATGTCTGTAAACACCTCAGCGAGCTCCTCAGCACAGTCTCTGAGCACACGGCCAGGTATGTTGTCAGGACCAGGAGCTTTGCGTGCGTTGATCTGGCTGAGAGATGTCTTCACGCTGGCTCGGGACAGGGAACATACCTGGTCAGTGGGAGAGGATGTGATGTTTTGTGCAGTGAGTGCTGTTGGAATCTCTGCAGATGTGATGATAAAACTCTGTAATAAGCATGTTGCACTTATGAAAAATACAAATTCAAATACAAAATTATATTTGCAGAGATTCTAAACTTTTTTTCAGCCTTTCAAAAAATTATTCAAGGTTTCAAAACCTTTTTTCAGGTTCAGATTATGGCAGGATTCTAATCCCATATATCATCAGTTAATAAATAATAATTATAACAGCAAAGGACAGCAGGGAATGATGCAGGCAGTAAGCATCTATGCACTTTTTGACCCGAAAAGAAAGAGCCACATATCTGGTTCTGACATATGTAATAGAATCCTTCAAGAGCTGTCAAGAACACTGTTGCTGACCACCTGTATTCCAGAGTTATGGCCATTTAGATTCCAGAGGTCAAAAGGTCAAGGTGAGTTTGGGGCTCTCTAACTTGGCTTAGAATAGGAGGAGAGTGTTGGTTCACATGTACATTTACTCAGCTCATCAAGACCTTGTAGATGCCTCAGTTTAGGCTGTGCCCCCAAAAATGGCAGAGATGGTATTTTCATGTCAGGGTCATCATCTGAAACAGGGAGCTGCATGTCTCTTGGGGTAAAGTTAGTTCATCCTCCAACAACACTTTTTCAGTGTCACTCTGCTTCATCTCCAGAATAATAGTGTAAAGTCAATGAATAATGTGTAATTACTGTATATACTTCCTGTATCTATAAGTACTGTATACTGTATGTATGGATTAGGTACATTCTGTGCAAGTATAAGGTACTGAATATTTGAATAATAATGATTTAATACCAATAAGAAAAGTACCTTTATGTTATTTTAGTCATATGAATCTGACAAGAAACACACAAACACATGCAAATCAATGTGCTTTATTAATGAAAGCACTGCATCAAATATCATTTAAACGTGCAGAAATAGTTCCTGCTTGCTCTGAAAAGGTGTCAGAAATCAAATGATAGAATGTCATGGCTCATATGTGTATCTACATCAGACATTAGTTTAGCAGTGTCCATTACATGTCCTCCTCATCAGACTCCGGGCTACTGAACCCACGGTCATCCATGTCCTCAAAGTCCTCTGGTGGCTCGCATCTGCAGTCACCATCAATAGCAGCTGCACCTCTGTGTGCATTTGCTGCTTGTTCCTCTCGATGCTTAAGTGAATGCCACCTCCGATTAAGGACACCATTGAATCCACGAACAGCATCCTCTGTCAGGTCCCCCAGATCCCTAGGAAAACAAAATAGTGATACATCACACAAGATGAAAGTGCTTGGGCACGTTAACTAATGTGTTCATAAATAGAAATGAGTGAACTATATTTTTATATAATACAAACACCTAATGTTTGCAAATCACAATTCATAATACAGTCATTATGACCCATTGATAGTTGTGATGCTTTCCAAAGTCTGTCCTTTGAGCCACTCCACTTGTTGCACTTCCTTGAGGAGGGACTGGAGCTGCTGAGACATCTCCTTCACCAGGATCATTTGCTCCTCCTCCAACGCTTCAGCAGCATTACCTGGTCAAAGACGGACCGCTCCAACCTGAAGGTGTTGCCTTTACAATAAAAATGTTTATTTTATCATTATAGACATTAAAAATAAAATAGGGAGTTGGTGTATACCAGTTATACCTTCTCCTGGTCTCTCCCAAGGCAGGATGTAGCCTTCTGTCAGACTACAAGCGAAGTCCACATCAACTGGATCAACGGTCAGTAGGGTGTTGTACTGTAAGACCTTTTCATGCAGCTTCTTCTTCAGCTCTGTTATTGTCTTTCTTTTGGTTTGTCTTGCCTGCCTGCTATCTGAAAACACAAAGACACATGTGCCATATTTCTTTCTTTGTTTAAATAACTAGGTATGCCAGCACACCATGGTGGCCATGTAGGCTTTGCTTTTTAAGCAGGTTACAGTGAGGCTCTCAGTGTCAGCTCTCAGGTCTTCATACACCCTGGAGAGTAGACTCTCTCTAAATGGGTCAAACAAAACAACTAGACAAGAACTACAATCAATGACAGTCTCATTTACTTCATATAGATGTGAAGTATTGTACGTTTCACCCAGAACTGCTGCTTGACATGGGAAACCCACTGCTGTATGGTCTCCTCACCAAGACTGTGTTCAGCCTTTATGTTGCAGAGGGCAGCAGTTTCCAGTTTTGCTCTTTTCTCTGTGATCTTGAAAAACACACAGGAAATATTGAAATAATAATAATAAATAAAACACCCAATTATTGAATACAAATACAACTAGCCCTTACCTTGACATATCTGTGGGCCAACACTTGATGAAGGTCGTCTCTCTTCGTCTGTTCCGTTAACTCTTCCTAATAAAAATAAAACACGCCACCACGAGGCAAAACATGAGACTTCATATCAGAAAGGCCCTGAAATACTGCTACACTTGGAATTCTAGTAGAGTGTAGAGTTATACCAACCTGCTTTAGTCATGGAGAAGACTGAAGCGAGGCGTCTGTTGATGCTGCTGCAACAGCCGGACTCTGGGACAAAGTGACGTCAGCAGATGTCGGGTTGTCCTCTGAGTCTCTGAAGCAACATGCGGCTCAGCTGGAAAACAGCTTCTGATGGAGCTCTGATAGTCTGACTTCATCTCTGAGAGGAAGAAGAGGGAGAAGCCGCTGCGCAGCGCGCGGACTCTCTCCAGCAGCAAAGTGCAGAGATCATCAGAGCTCCACATGAGCTGAACATGAAGAGACACAGTCCGCTAGCAGCTCCTTCACTGTCGGCCTGCAGCGCTGCTCCCACACTCATCTGGACTCTTTCATCCACACACAGAAAACACGAGCGGAACATTCAGCCTGCAGAGGAGCTGCCTTGGATTGAGTCTCCGCGGTTCTCATGGTGTGTTCAAGGACCGCCTCCTATGGCGCCAAATCGGGGTCATAAGTTTTGTTCACCTGAAAAAATAAAATTCATTCAAACACTAAAATTTGAAACTGAACATTTATGTTTTGATGTTGATTTTTTTCAGTTCAAAATTCTTTTTGAATCAACTTTGAAATTCTTTTGAATAAGGTTCAATCAGGTTTCATTTCAATAATTATTTTCATATTTACCAACAGAGTATCCACGTCAAGTTCGTTTGATTACCAATTAAACAGACACTCAGAAAAACTGGTAAATGGAATAAAACCTGCATAAAACGCAGAAAGCTGCCGACCAGAGCCTGTTAGCATCACGTTAGCATCACGTTAGCAAACGTAGCCTGGTGAAAGCTGACGGCGTCTTCTCCTACTGGCAAAACATTCAGCTCAACAAGTAACTGAACGCTGAGTAAACTGGCTACGCAGTGATGAAACATACTAATAATAAAAAACTCATACGTGATCAGCCTACCTGTCTGGAAGTACTGTGGCCACCGCAGCGTAGCATGTAGCCGCTTCTGCTCGGCCAGTCGTCGCCAGGTGAAGTCGTACCGATAACCACTCTTGTCTCACATCTTTCTGCATCAAGACATTTTCTGGTTGTGGCTTTTCCGACTCACTGGTAATTTCTCTGCCATATTGCGCCGTATTCGGTGTTTTCACCAGTTGAGTCTCGCCGTAACAGCACTGACGCTCATTACTTCTCTGGTCCACGGTTTGAGGAGCCGCGGACACTTCAAGCTCTCTCTCCGTGGATGCAGCGGGCCAGCTGGATGTCTTTGGGCGTGATGGTGAGCCTCATGGCGTGGATGGCGCACAGGTTGGTGTCCTCGAACAGGCCGACCAGGTGCTGGCCTCCTGCAGAGCCATGACAGCGGAGCTCTGGAAGTAGTCAGCTCCATGTTTGATTATTCTAGATGCTTTAAGGCTGTGAACCCCTCACTGCACACTTTAAACTCCGTTCTCTCTGTTTAAACACTGTCAGAGTTCAAACCTTCGTAGGAAATAAGTCCAGTATTACAGAATGAAACCAAAGATCAAACCTGTTTTGAGCAGCATTCTGCATTCTGGAGATGGACTGACACTGGTCTATGGACTATCCGGACCAGAACTCAATGAGCTGTAAGAGAAAAACAAGGTGAGAGGTGAACTGGTTATAGGAGGGACCACTGTAATGCAAACATGTGATTTGCTGATTCTGGTGTTTTTAGGTTTTGATTTAAATTCCACAAAATCATTTATTTGCATTCAATTATTTTTGATTGTAACCATATATAATTCATACTTCTGTCTGTGTTCTAAGAGTCTTAAAAATATGTGGTTTCCTTTTTATTTACAGTGTGCATGTCATGTGACTTATGAACGTACAGTTTGTGCATATATATAAACAGTTTGATTTCCAGGTTGATGCAGCAACAGCTGCTGCTCTGACACCATTGTTCATGTCTTCCTCTCTCTGCACTGTGTTAACACACCTGAATGCTGCAGAGCATCTTCTTCTTTCCTGCTAAATAAATAATGGCCCTGTGGTCTGGTGGTGTCGGTTCACCTTGGACAGCGATGGACAGGAGGACAGGAAGGTCCGGCTGCTCTCAGCTGGGACCTGTGTGTGTCTGGGTGCACACACACCTGCAGTCTGCCCACAGTTACTGACATAGCCACTCCGTCACACCCCAGCTGACACATGACCGCACCAGGTGGCTGCTGCTATGACAGATCGTGGTTGTCAGCATTCCTCGTTAGTATAGTGGATAGTATCTCCGCCTGTCCTGCGGAAGACCGGGGTTCGATTCCCTGACGGGGAGAAAGACTTTTACCAGCAGATAGGATGATACTGACCCTGTACATTGCTGCTGCAATAGAAAACATTTCCCAGTTTGGGATAAATAAAGTATTTGTTCTGTTCTGTTCTGTTCGTCTTGTGTCTTGTGAGCTTTAGATTATATTATTTCTTGGGCTCTATGCTCTAAGTGTCTTAAAAATATGTGATTTCCTTTATTTACAGTGGCAGTGTCATGTGACTTTACTTATGCAACATGTATGATAATGTTCTGTCTCCTCTCGTTTCCAGACTGTCTGGAGGACACAGAGTGGACATGGGTCACAGAGTGCTGCTGCTGTTTGTGTCTCTGCAGCATGGGCAGCTGCTCCTGCTCCACTCGTCACCGGCTGATTGTTCACACCTGTGATCAGTCATCAGCCAATCCTGCTGCAGCTTCCATCTAGTATATGTGTCCAATGGAAGCTGAGCAACATGTCAGCTACACACATAGAAACACTACACATAGTTTGTCATATAAATAACATGGATTGAATCATGTTGTACAGTCAATGGAAACAAAAAGCACTGAGAGTGGTGCTGGTAGTGCAGCAGTGGATGGAGGCTGAAGTGCTGCCACCTAGTGTCAATATTTGGTATTAACTCTGACTACATATTCCACCTTTAACTCTCTGCCATATATACTGTGCCATGTGTGAAGTGATAATAACATGTGAATGTGAATTTATTGTAAAGAACTTTACTTATTATCCCTGTTATAAGTGAGCAGTGTGTGTGTGTGTTTGATGGAGTGTGTAATGTCTGCTCAGTGTTACTGATGCTGCTGTGTGTGATCTGAAAACTGATCAAACTGTGATGTGTCTGATGCTGACAGAAGAATCAGAGGTCAGACAGTCGGATCCTCCTCTGTGACACCTTTAACATCATATCAGAAATCTCTGTCTGCTTCTGGTACATGCAGCTGATCACCAGCAGGGGGCTCCCTGCTTTGCTGTCACTCAGTGTAACAATGGAACTGTTAGAATGATGGTGCGGCTCACACAGGTGTGTGTGGTTGAGGTTAATCAGTGCAACAATGTCAGCTTCTCTCTACAGACTGTGAGAGAAACAGTCTGACTGAAGACAGGAGGAGGCAGAAATGTCACTGTGTGGATGTCAGCTGCCAGAAAACACCACAGAAGAAGAAGAAGAGGCAGAGGAAGAAGAAGAACAGAGAGGGGGAAGTGTTTGTGGTGACGGTGGATTGGAGTAAAGCTCAGCTGCTACAACAGAACAGTTTCTGAACACATGTGTAGCCACCAAAACTACACCTGGTACAACAAAGGATCACAGTGAGTGGAGGACCAAGGCTGGAACCAGAGGACCAGAGCTGAGCTCTGGAGGCCAGAGAAGTCCTCCTGATTGAAGCTGAAATGAAACAGTCAAGATGTGAGTGAAGTCCAGACTTTCTGCTTTAATTCAAGTGTTTGGACAAAAGTGTGGCATTAACCATTCGGGAGCTGTAGACATTTTCATACACACACATTTCTGCTGGCTCATATATAATGGAACAAAGGGCTGACAAGCAGCTGCATGTCCAGGTGAGTCCTGTTCCTGGTTCCTCCATGACTAATCCAGCAGATCAAAGTCCTGGAGGTGGTTCTGAGTGCTACATTTACATTTGGTAGCTGTTCACTGGAGCTCTGAACCCTTCATCAGGTGTGCCGTGTGGAATGATCCCATCACACTTCATCGGTATGAAGCGTGTTGTTGAGTTATGGTAAATACTTACATCTATGCCAGCCACTTGTGTGGCAACATGTCGTCCCAATCTTATATTCATGCAGCCATATTGTGTTCTGTATACAGCTATACCCTATATATATATATATATATATATATATATATATATATATATATATATAGTATATATACCTTCTTACACTGCAAAAAAGGAATTTCAGGAAAGTAAAAAAAGCCTTGTATCAAGGAAATGAGTCTTAATGTTTGTCCAGAAAGAATATTAATCTCATCAAGCTTGTTCTACATTAGATTTTATATCTCATTTTAGGAAGGTATGGTAAGTTTTTCTTGATATTTCAGCTAATTTTGAGGTAAAAAGAACCAGAAACAGATGAAAACATGTTTTATAATAAATCCCAGTGGAGCAACAAGACTTATTATAAGAGTAAGACCATTCACACAACTCCTCAATTTAAGAAAAACTAAACAAGAACAATGAACTTTTTATTATTATCATAGCAGACAGTATTATGCTGCTGCAGCTCAAAACAATATAACGACCAGTTAATTACATAGATGTTGCTCACGAGTCCAAACTCAGGTAAATCACTGGAATTAACAGCAGTTACAAGTAATGTCTTCTCCGTACATATTTATTACCATTTAGATGAATCCATTCAACAGACACTGCATTGTTTGTGTCATCATTTCCGAGGAAAGCCCTTGTTTTTCTTTCAAATATGACATGCTGCGTATTTCTGAAGTTGGTCCCGATGCACACTCATTGAAAAACATTGGGTGTTCAGGATGACTTACATTTTGACAACACTCATACATTTGATTATGCCTTACTAAAGACCTTTGCAGCCCACTGTTTGAAAAAACAATGTATTGATTCAAACCTCATGCACATGTGACGGACCATCGGTCCCAGGAGTCCTATCTGCGATGGAGCATGAATCAGATATAAATATTGTTATCAGGGAAAAGACATTTCAGATGTTTTAAATGCTGTTCAGTCTTCTTTAACCTGCTAATTGTCTGTAGACCAATGACAGGAGCAAACACCATCTGAACACTTTCTATGAGTTCAAGGATGAATTTGTAGAACTCAGTATCTTTAGCTGTATCAATAATAAATGAACAGTCATTTGGCCTGAGGATTGCTTCAGTTTACTGTCACTTGAAGCTAATGTGCTGTAAGCTATAGGGCTTGGTTTGTCTCTGACATCAAGCGGAGAGTAGGGAAATCCAGTTAATGCAGTATTGAGGGCATCCAAGTCTAGTTGACCTAAAAGAACTGAATGTTTAACACACACTTTATTTCTGATGGAGCAATGCCTTCAAGAATTACATGCATCATATCCTGAGGTGTTTGTTCAATCAAGTTAAAGGCTGGAAATTCTACCAGCTTGCTCTTCCTGTTGATGCCAAATGTAGTCTTTAAACTGTTCCTAAGATCCTCTGTATTTGCTTCTCAATGTCACTGCACTGCCGAACATGTCTTTCTAGTGTCCTTAGTTCAAAGTTGTCTTGGTCAAAATACATTTGCGTGTCCTTAAATGAACATTCACACTGCCGGCACTTACTCTAGGCTGAACCAACAGCCTCTTTAAATCCACAAAGCTCATGTTGTCTCCACATATCGACACTAATGCTCCAGATATTTCACGTTCACCAGCTGCAGTCTGAATATAAACACCATCATATAGCATTTTCAAGTCCTCATACAACCTGCCCAAAATTCCATCCACTCCACAATCAGACAACTCACTCTTCTTTGCAACAGCCAGTAGACGGATTGCAGCAGGTTTTGATCCATATTTTGGATGAATGTTTCCTAATGTATAATAAAACATCAGCAACTTATTCTGGGAAGCATGAGATCCAAGTGCATTGCAGATTTCAAATAATGATCTGTAAAGCAGAAGGTGGGGCTGAAAATAAAGGCTGTGATTTCATGAGCTCTCCATCTATGATGTCATAGAGAGAGCCACTTCTGTATTTTTGTGGCTCATCTATCAGTTCTAACACTTTTGGATGGGACAATAACTGTTCTGAACTTGTAATCAGAGGTATGTAATGAAAACATTCAGGAACTGTGGCAAGAACCCTTTTTGTCCCTTTTTTCTGCAGCAGGCGGTATAGCCAACAGAAAGCTCCTCTGACTCCACACACTTGACATTGTTCTTAATCACATTGTCCTGCCTGTATGCTGTCCAAACAGATGTGAATGGATCCTCAATCCGGTCCAATACTGCCAACGCTTCCTTTTCAAGTTCACTTCCCTGATGTTGAAATACAGTTTGTAGCTGACTCCTCAGACTAGTCACCAACAGAGCTTGATATTGCTGCATTGCTGCCAAGACATCATTCACACCTCTGCAGAACAGACAAGAAATAAGAGCAAATTAAATACAAGCAGTCCATGTTTTTAATTTATTAGCATGCAATCTCTATTACAAAGTGTATTATATTAACATCCAAACAATGATGCTATTTAACTCATTATTAAGGCATTCAAAGTACATTCAAATCCTAATTAGATAGCAGAGAGCAAATACAAGGAATTATTAAACATCACATCTCATAGAGAAATATGCTGCAGCTCATTGACTAATAGGGTCACTGTAAATGTATATTTTATTTTCAATATATATACACAATATTTGAAACACAATGTTTTCAATTGCAGGCATCAGCCCAGATGTGCACCATTCAGTGAGAGTTAGGCTTGTCCTTGACATGCAGATAATCAACAGAGCCACAAATCAAAACAGATGTAATAATGTTGTATGTAGACAGACCTGTGAAAGATGGTGCTTTCTCTTGCAGTCAACATAACAGCAGTAGCTTGTCTGGTCAGACGGTTACACCTGATGTCCTCCTTAAAAAGAAAATCACTGTTCCTCCACACAAAACATGATGCTGTTATTAAACTGGACAGGACTCACCTCTGACTGACTTGATGCAGAGAGTCTACAGGAAGACATGACCCTGTTTCCAGCACTGCTTCATCCGTTCGCTCACTGGTTTCCCCCGTCGCTCAGCTGGACTGTATGCCCACACGGTTCTGTTCACCTGATGAAGCTGCTGTTGTCTTCTCTCCCTGTGAATGGTTGCTGCCATGTTCAAGGTGTTCGCGGTGGTTTCTTCGAATGTGACCATAGTGAGTTGTAGACTCCATATTCTTTGGTGCATCCATCAATTCCACAAACAAAGTCCGGACTACGACTATGAGCAGTATTTATATGACTCAATGAAGACTTGAGAGTGAGAGCTACAAACACAAAGCAGATAACACAGCGCCAAATCATTCCCTGTTTTTAGCCTTAGCTAGCAGCTAGCTGCCTGCTCTGCATGAAGCCGACCTGCTGACACGTCATGATGAAGGTACGTACCACAATTCCATGTCTTATAACAACAGAAACCACTTACTATTTATCAATTATCCAGATATGCCGATATATTATGAAGCAATATGACCTTATTTACGTGAATATAATTTGTAAAAATGCAAATTAAACGTATTTAGGCTTAGTGCCCCTCCCCCTCTTGGAATATGGTACATTCCACCCTGTCGCGCGTTTTTTTTCCACTTGGAGTGGCGTTACATTTAAGTCATAAGTCACAGAGAGCAGGACTCCACCTGCGCTTTTTGTGATTTTTGCATTTCTCTCTCTCTCTCCCAGTCACCGTCTATGTCATTCGCCCATGTGTTTTTTACAAATTATGCGAAAACCGTACGTCGAATTGGGAAAAATAGCACAGGTGTCCCGATATAGCCGGACGTCCTGTAAAAGTTTCAGGTCGCTCACGTCAAAGCTGTGGGGCTAGTTACGCGCCGAAAATGTGTCTGGAAGAAGGAGAATAATAAAGAAGTATGAGCAATAACAATAGTGGAACAATGCACTAGAACAGTGCGACAGGGCTCTAGTGCATTGGCCCACTAATGAAAAACAAACAGCTGAATGACAAGAGCAGTATGAAGTCATGACCTTAAAGAATAGTCTGTGAATAAACCATATGAAAGGTCAGAGGCTGGAATAAAACCATAAGACTATAAAAAACACAGACTGTGTGATTTGAATGTGGAAAAGTAGTAGTAGTAGTTTAGTAGTATATAGTTTGTATGCCTCTGTGTGTCAGCTTGTCACCATGGTAACAGCCCTGGCTGCCTAATTAAGCCCTAATTAAGACACCTGTGTGACACCTGGCATCAGATCTGATCTGCAGATTTGACAACAATGTATCATCAGCCAAATAATACCATGTACTGTAACTTTAATTAGGCTAAACTATAGAAACATCAAGTCAGTCTTTACACATGCTGTCCTAACGGACACCATGTTTGCTTCTTCTTTTTATAATCATCAAAGTAATAACCTGAAGTGTCTTAAACATTTTACAAATACATGCACTAAATTGTGACGATTAAACTAAAGAAATGATGCTGTTATTCTATATGACCAGCAGGTGGCAGAAGAGACTCAGAAACAAGCAGCCTATATAGGCCGACTAGCTTGGCTGCTGACAGTTGGCATGGAAGGAGCCTCTCCATAGGATCCTTTACTTACCTTTGAATCTTGTGCCTGACTTTGTATCAACGTGACATCATTATCTTATTAGTTTGATTGCTGCAAAGCAATATATGGTAACACTGGACTCGTTTTATATCTAATAGTCTGAATTATTGGTTTGAGTGTGTCAGACTATTAATAATTTCACCAGCATCCTTCCACGATTAATTCCTGGTGGACAACATCCATCTATCCATCATCTGAACCTGCTTCGTCAGGGTCACTGGGGGCTGGAGCCTATCCCTGTATCCATAGGTGAGGTGCTCATGTACACTGGACTGGTTAGAAAACAAAGATGTTTAAATACAAACGTAAGTTTGTCCAAATCTGACATAATATGCCTACTGGGTGTATTGTGTATATGCAGCTTATGTATATAATGTACAACATTTATACAACAAATAGAAACAAATACATAAATACAGTCACAAAAATGTCTTTATTTAGTGTGACATATTGCACAAGTCACAGCTCCAAGGGGACAGAGGAAAAACAGCTACACCCAAATTCTCTGTTGCTGCTCTCTGCTCTGCTTGCTCTTCTCCTGTCCTGTGTTTTATGCTATGATATATAAGCATAGCATAATTGAGCATAGTTTCAATGAGCAGGTTTTCAGAGTTATGATACATGATATGCTCTCTGTATCTTCCCTGTAAGGACCCATACATTATTCTAACAAATGCTGCTGGCCTCAGGCACCTCTGCTTTTTCAAAATACAGTGTTTAACTATTCCAAACCATCTCTCCATGTGGCAGTTTGTGTCTCTGGTTTTGGTTGTGATTTGTTGTTTGGTCACATGCATCCCTTTTCACATGTCTCAACATGAGACCACTCCAAAGGGGAAATATGCCAAGGCAGTTGTCAAAGAGAGCATCAAGGACTGCAGGACAGAAGTAGGGAATGTCTTCAGGAAGTGAGGTCTCTGAATCCTCTTCCATTTCTGTCTGTACTTCCTCCAAGATGCTCTTAAACACATGTGTAAAGGGAGATCCTCCAACAATGGTGTTGACATTTCTTCTTTGTTTGTCATCTTCCAGAGCTAGGGGTGTGTCAGCATTTCCTGTTTGTTCCATGTCTGGAATGATGTTTGTTTTAATCAAGTCATGCAATGTCTCAAGATGTTTCTGGACACAACTGCTCTTGTGTTTGGCTTTTAACACACGGCAGAGAGAACGGAAGATGGTGAGTGCTGCAGCCATTTAAGTACTGTTTTGCAACCTAGCAAATGCAAATGTGGCAAAACTTTTCAAGTTCTTATCTGCAGTTTTTTTTCCCAATTGCCTTACTGACAGCTTTAATCACATGTGCAGAGCATATGCACAAGACTGTGAATGTTTGTATGTCCTTCTCTGTCTTCCATTTAGAACACATTGCAAAAGCTCTGTCTAAATAGCTGTCACTGCTCTCCCCATTGAATGATAACAGCACACTCTGCAGTAGTGCCCAACTGTTATCTGTTTCAACCTGTTTTACGTCCAGGGTTGTGTATTGTGATACTTTTCTGAGTGTATTGTGATACTTTTCACTCCATCCTACTGTAGCCAGAAAGTAGGATGGAGTGTTCATTGGTCATCATTTCACAGACTGGGAGGGGGGTGCATTTTGACCACAACCTGGAAGGGTTAGGGCATAGTATAGCAGTCGTTTACTTTGATTAGGGACCTTGGATACCACATTCCCTGTAGCATCTAGATATACAGCCACATTTTTTTCCCGCATGAGGATGCTTACTCCAGTCTCTGTGTACATATGTACTCCAAATGGATCAACCTGGTAATGCTGTATATATCCAGGCACCTTGTGAAACTTAAAATCACATTCCTTCATGAGAGACTGGGTGAGATACATCTCCATTAAAACATCCTCATGAAGTCTTTCTCTTTTTCCAGCCTCATAATGTGTATTTTTAAGCACATTTTGTTCAGGCTGTGGGTCATGTTTCCTGTTGATGAAGATTCTCAGTCATCCAGGTCATCATACGTAGAGAAGATTGAAGCAAGGCGTCTGGACTTGTAGAGTTTTCGTGAAGACGTTTCGCTGCTCATCCAAGCAGCTTCATCAGTTCTACCTGTTGGTGGGAAACATGGTTTATATGTGGTGGAGGACCTCAGTCGGTGGGTCTGGGTAAAACAATAGCACTAAATGTTTCCATAGTTACCTGTGATGTTCTGGCTGCCTGGGCCAGGTGTGTCTAACGACTGGCTAACCACTGTGAGACTGCCGGAGGGGGACTGGTTGACAGCCCTTTGTTCTTGCTGTGAGTATGTGCAAACTTCCTGGAATGGATGAAATCACTGCATTGTATGTGGTAGAAAGATGATGTCTGAGGCCACCACCTCCGTTTTTCCAGCAGGTCTGTAACCACATATAAACCATGTTTCCCCACCAAACAGTATAACAGTATTTCTCACTAAATAAACATACAAGTTTATACAGACTTGGACATTGCACCAAAATAAACCCAATAATATTTCATTCTTTCATCAAACATTACATTTAACACTGAACAAATAATGCAACTCTATCTTATAATCACACATCAACACATCAGGAGACTTATACATTCAATTGGAGCGACGTAAGTGTGCTATATACATATACTTGATACAAATTACAGCGGAGCATTTCAGCGCGATAATTACTCGAAGTAGCGCGAGATTACCCACAGCTCGGCTATACCACTGCTACCTTCCAATTAGCTGCATCGTTAGCTTCTACAAACTATTTTTAAAGTTACTCAAAGTTACCCAAATCATTATGAAATCACTGTCAGCAAATACAGAATCAATACGAAGCTTAAGGCTTTCATTCGTGACCATTTTTAACCAAACACTGACCTGAGAATAATAGAATGTTACCAAAAGAAACACTGTAGCACTCGCTTCGTTCTCCGGGTCGCTTCTAACAGGAAACAGGAAGTTGGTCCGCAGTAGACAACTGAGGAGTGACAATGACAATGCCAAAGGTTCCACTTACCATTATAACACTTAATTCACTCATATTCGCACAGGCATACCTTTTATAAATGCAAAATAATGATCTTATTACTTATTAAAGTATTACAGCACTGTTAAAGTATCAACAAAATCAAGTTTTTACCTGCTTTTTGATTCTCAAAATACCAAATGTGGTTGCACATATTTGGGTGCACCACACAAGGACTGTAGCAGCATGGCTGACAATGTATGACCCAGATTTGGCTCCATATTGCAGCAGGACAAGGCGCAATGTTTGGCATTGGCACGTGCCAGCAAGGGGGATTAGCTCAAATGGTAGAGCACTCACTTAGCATCAAAGAGCTGCTGGAACACTGACAGCTAATTTAGTTGATGACAACATGTGAATGTCTGTGACCATGGCTGATCCACAGCTGATTGAGGACACTGCTGAACACAGCTTCTAAACAGTCGTTACACAACTAGCTTAACATATTACCCTCATCTCATACACCACAATACTCAATACTGATCATGAATGTCACCTCGGTCTAAAGACTTGTTGAGACAGCACGTGTTGACACAGATTTCAAGATGAGGCACAGAGGGATTTACAGCTGTATCATTCTGCACCAGATGAAGCACATGGTCTGAACCTGGTTGTGTCCTGTGTGTCAGAGAAAGGCTGAAACCCTGCAGCACCTGTTTCTGACTGCTCTGACCACGCTGCCTTCTTCTCCAGTCTGCTCTCCAGTGATGTTGCTCCTTCTTCTTCCCCTCTGATTGAGCGCTGTGCTGCAGCCATTGCAACACCTATCGCACCTCAGAGTGATCCAGCAGTGCCTCATGTTCAGCAGCATACAGTGAGCAGCTTTAATCTCTGGATTGACAGACTTTATCTGCGCAATAACTTGCAGAACAGAAAGTCTTCCAAAATATCGCCTTTCCAGGGATAGCACACCAAAACTATAAACTGAGCAGCACTGGAGATGCTCTGCTCTGTCGATTCATCCAACTGAAAGGAACATTTCATTTTTTTTCTAGCTCTCAGGACGAGAGCTGCTTCAACAGGTATCCACCCTGAAGGACGGCGCCACAGGAAGTTAAAAAGCACTTCTGGTGGGACTCAAAACCGACAACCTTTGAATCACTTCTCCTGTGTTTAACTAGAAGTCCAATGCGCTATCCATTGTGCACCAAAGCCACAAAGCAGTGGCTTTAAAGTATTTATTTTTTTTTTTTTTAAAGTCAGCATAACAGAGGTTACAGCATCACTGAGTTTCCCCTCAGGGAAGCTGCTTTTTTTTTACTGCCACCCCTGGATATATGCAGTCCAGTGCAGTGAGGCATGCTCTGTTCTGTACAATGGAGAAACCAAACAACTACTCCAAAAACTGGCCTTCAATGTTTGTCAAAGTTTGTCTTCAAACAAGATGCTTATGTTTAAGGCAAATGCTGTGACAGAAACAAGATCTCCTTCAAAGACTAAGGAGGAAAATTCACTGCACACTGCAAAGGCTGCACTAACTTTGCAGTGCAGCCTTTGCAGTGTGCAGTGCGGCCTTTGCAGTGCACCCTTTGCAGTGCGCAGTGCGGACTTTGCAGTGCGCAGTGCGGACTTTGCATAGCTTTACAAAGCTAACAAAGTTCTATTCAGACTCATCCCAATCCAGAGCAGTTTTTACACACCCTTGTTCGGGGTGAAGGGGTGGCCTTCTTACACACACCTCCTCCAGCTCTGCACTGTGTGCCCTGGTGGGGCCTCTGCAGTGCGCAGTGCTGCCTTTGCAGTGCTCAGTGCGGACCAGTGCAGCCTTTGCAGTGTGCAGTGCGGACTTTGCAGTGCGCAGTACGGCCTCTGCAGTGCGCAGTGCGGACTTTGCACTGCGCAGTGCGGACCAGTGCAGCCTTTGCAGTGTGCAGTGCGGACTTTGCAGTGCGGACTTTGCAGTGCGCAGTGCGGACTTTGAGTGCGGACTTTGCAGTGCGCAGTGCGGACTTTGCAGTGCGGACTCTGCAGTGCGGACTTTGCAGTGCGCAGTGCGGACTTTGAACGAAAACTCTACAAGTCCTTGCTTCAATCTTCTCTATGAATGATGACCTGGATGACTGAGAATCTTCATCAACAGGAAACATGACCCACAGCCTGAACAAAAATGTGCATAAAAAAACACATTATGAGGCTGGAAAAATGAATACTTGGATTACTCACACATTGAGTTGTGTAGCATGTATATGATCTCTACAAATCTGGAAGTATTGAGTTGGACTAGTGGCTCAGAAGTGTAGGAGCAGCTCTGGGAGTGAGTCAAATAGAGACAGGGAGATGAAGATTTGCTGAAGTACCATATATATTTAAATGACACAGACAAAAGACAAACAGTTAACAAAACCCCACTATTATAAATGGCCGTTCATATCCATCATGATCATACTGCAGTTCAATAATAAACACTGTTTCAATTGTCCATGCTTGTAAACACACTGGTGGCCCTGATGCTAGGTGCACAGGAAACAAACAGGAAGGAAAATCCCAAAAAATAATTGAAGTCAAACGTGTGTAGGCAATGGGGGGGGGGGGGGCTGCAGGAGCCTCCTAGCACTCCTCCAACCAGGAGAGATCTGGGCTAGATCCAGACACTGAGCTGAATCGAAGCTGAATTTATTTTATCAGTGTTATGACCCGCTCGTTCTGATCACAATAATAGTCGGACACATGCTATTAAATTAAATAAAGCAATTCATTTATTTGACCAAAGCAAAACAACCAAAACGAACACTGAGACGGCCGAGCACACAGGAGGCAGGTGGTGAATGCAGGAGAAGAGAAGAGACTGCAGTGCAGGATCAGGTGGAGCTAAATACTTCATTCAGAACACTGGCCAGGGGTTCTGCCTCTGCAATCAACACAGCTCCACCCTGATGGAACCCTGCAACCAGAGTGGAACAAACACAACAAGCACTAGGCCCTGTGGCCGTCACAATCATGAATATATCTTTCCTAACTTATCCTTTGCTGTCTGTAAATGTCTCCACACATAAAGACTTTGGTAGTTGGCTCCTATAGATCGACATTCAGTACATTTAATTTGAAGAGACAACAGTTTCTACAGGACCTGCCAAGAAAATTTTGTGTGACATGCTAGACCACGTGGCCTAATGGATAAGGCGTCTGACTTCGGATCAGAAGATTGAGGGTTCGAGTCCCTTCGTGGTTGAGGTATACAGGTATGAAACCTCTTCACCAACCTGTATCTGTAGTTTATCTACAACTCACTTCCACTGCTAGAACCTTTAGTGGGTCTACTACTACACTACTACGCCAGTTTGGAGTCGCCCTCAGAACCTGAGACCATCTTCCTCCTCTTTTCTTTGGCACAGTCACCTGTGAGATTGAGGCTCTGATCCAGGTAACGGTCCTGATAACTGTCTGTCTTGATGGGTTCCCTCAGTGTGCAGGGGGATGGATGGGAGTCATATTCCCATTATTGCTCCTAAGGATAACCATGCTGACTATTTTTTATTTATTCAACATCTGTCCAGTCGGCAGTCTTCCCCATGATTGTGTCTGCTTTGCAGGTGTTTTGAGTTCATCATCTGATCACAGTGTGACATCATTAGTTTATAATATTGAACTTTTCCACAATATTCTCATTTATGGAGATGCACCTGTACATGGTGGCTGATTACGATAACAAACTGCAACAAGCTGCAGAAAGAGCCTTGGCTCAACGAGTCCACTCGTGTGCTCAGACGCGCATCTAGGCAGGCAGAGAGGAGATGGAAAAAGGACAAACCTAAAATTTTGTGGGATCTCCTCCAAAACAATCTCACATCATACCAGCAGGCTGTTAAAGCTGCAAAGACAGAATATTTCTCCCCACTTGTGTCTGCAAATGCTCATAAGCCTCAGGTTCTTTTTAATGTGTTTGATTCTCTGGTGAATCCATGTGATGCTGTCTGTATTGAGCCGTCTCCTACTCTGTGCAAGGCTTTTAATGAATTTTGTATTGGTAAAATTTTAGCATTTAGACACCCGCTCTCGCAGTCTGCCCAGGACCCCTCAGCTCTTCTCCCAGCTCTGCTGTCTTTGACAAATTTGAGCCTGTCTCACTATCTCACCTCACTGAGATTGTTAAAAATTTACGGCCTGCCACTTGCCAATCTGACAGCATTCCATCCCGTCTTTTTAAAGAGGTCTTCTGCACAGTTGACACTTTTAGCTTACAATTTATAAATCTGTGTCTGAGCTCTGGATCTGTTCCATCCTCTTTTAAACATGCCACGGTGCAGCCTCTTTAAAAAAAAGAAAGGCCTAGACCCCTCGGTTTTAACCAATTTCCAAGCTCCCTGCACCTGTACATGGTGCACCTGTACATGGTGGCTGATTATGATAACAAACTAATGAAGTGCTGTGAAAATGAGTCAAATATACAAACATGAGACAGTGGGGACCTTGGGTAGCTCACATGAACAATGACTGACATTTCTTCCTAAACTCAAGGTCCATTTATCTTAAGGCATGCACATTGTTTCACATAAAGATAATAAACTTATTGAATAGAAGACAGAAAACTTACCAACAGTAGTTTCAAGCAGAGGCAGATGGCGGGTAGGACAGAGGCTGATCTCCTGCTCATGCTCTTGCTCTGCTAGTTGAACTCATTCGGTTTGAGAGGGCCACGGGAGTCAAAGCAAATATATATTTATGTTACATCTGCTAAACACATTTGGGTATTGTTGGAATGAATAACATTTTCATAAGACAAACAAAATAATAATGTTTCACCTCTAAGAGGGGCTTGAATCAGTTTTTTGAGTGCAGTGAGTCTGCTCCCCTATGTCCTCAACATGTGTTTTTAGCATTACATCCCAGTCAGTGGTGTCAAAGCAGTCCCTCAGACCATCCTCTGCCTCAGGTGACCACTTCCTGATTGAACGTGTGGTTTTAGACATCCTTTTGACCAGGGGGTGTACTGTGGCTGCAGGTGAACCAGAACCATAAACGCCTCGGGGTGCTTTGTCTGCAGTCTTGCTGTTACTGTGTGTATCTTCTCATAGGCAGCTGATGCATCCGCGCTCGGTGGGGCGTAAACACAGAGCACGATCACGTGACTTAGCTCCCTCGGCAAGTAATATGGCCGCAGGCTAACAGTTCCAAGTCCTGACAACACAGTACCTTTTTCACTGAGACATGTCCTGGGCGTTCATTCACATATATGATGAACCTCTGCTCTTCCCGCAAGCGTTCATGTCTCTGTCGGCTCTCACAGCAGTAAAGCCTGGTAGATCCACGTTAGCATCCAGTCTCATATCAGTGAGCCACATCTCTGTGAAGATGTATAAGCTGCACTCACGGTAACTCTGTTGATTGTTCAGCGCAAACAGCTCATCCATCTTATTCAGTAGTGAGTTGACATTCCTTATTATTGCCGAGGGGATCATTGGCTTAAAATGTCTACGTGCAGCCTTTACTTCCGACGTTAGTCCTCAGTGCAAAGACTTTTCTCTTGAAGAAACAATATCAGTTCTAGAATGATGTTGATGAATATTCTCAGTCATCCAGGTCATCATACGTACAGAAGATTGAAGCAAGCTTTCTAGAAAACTCTACAAGTCCAGACGCCTTGCTTCTAGAATGATTGCTTCTAGGAGTTTGAGCAGACTGCTGTTTACAGGGTCTAAATTGGAATATGAACCTATTTGGGTTGAAGATTATTCCTGTAAATGTAAACATGAGACAGACTATCTAATCTACAGAATTTCAAAGATAAGGGCTCGTCCGGGATTTGAACCCGGGACCTCTCGCACCCTAAGCGAGAATCATACCCCTAGACCAACGAGCCACATGTGACTTCTTGCTTTTCATGTTTCAGTTGGTGGAAGAACAACACAAAGCACATGTTTTTCTTAGTTTGACATTGGTAAAGATATGTACAAAGATTTCTGGTTAGGAATATATAGTGTTGCTCCTGAAGAGGGACTTGAACCCTGGGCCCTCAGATTAAAAGTCTGATTTCCTGCAAGATCCACCCACAGAGATCCTGAACACATAAAACTCAGATTCCCAACCAGAATAGTAGCAGAACTGAAGACACCACTTGGAGGAGTGTCTTCAAAAACCAATCCTTGAGTCCAATGTACCAACCAGCACACAGTAAGTGAAACAGGCATGTCCACGCTTCAACAATGAAAACACAGATTGGCCGTATGGGGATCGAGCTAATCGGTCGAGCCCTATTGATTAAATGATGTTATGATGTTATTCGGGAATTCTGCCTATCATTCCGGAATACTGATGTCTATACTGGAATGCTACTGTTTATTCTCGATTTCTGCATTTCGTTCCAAAATTTTGTCTTTCATTATGGACTGCTTTTCATTCTGGAATGGTGTCTTTCATTCCGCAAATCTGCTTTTCATTCTGTTATGCTGACTTTTGTCCTGGAATGTTGCCTTCCATTTTGGAACGCACGCTTCCATGACATCACAGGCCGCTGTCGGGTTAGGGGTTTAATCCCAGAATTTTGTCTACCATTCCAGAATCCTGCCTATCATTCTGGAGTGGGTGGATGGATGTCTATTCCAGGATGCTCTCATTCTAGATTTCTGCCTTTCATTTGGGAATGCTTTCTTCCATTCTGGGATGCTTTTCATTCCAGAATGATGTCTTGCTGACTTCTGTTCCACTATACAGAGTGTTATTCGGGAATTCTGCCTATCATTCCAGAATACTGATGTCTATTCTGGAATGCTGCCACTTATTCTGGATTACTGCCTTTCATTCCGGAAATTTGAATTTCATTCTGGAATGCTTTTCATTCCGAAATGCTGCCTTTCATTCTGCAAGTCTGCTTTTCGTCCAAGGCGCTGTGTTAAAGTTGCAGTCTCCACTGGAGGACAATCCTGAGACAGAAACTGGTACACCCAAAGGATAAAACTCCCAGGGAGAAACACAGCAATATCATATATGCAGTCCAGTGCAGTGAGGAATGCTCTGATCTGTACACTGGAGAAACTAAACAACCACTCCACAGGAGAATGGCTCAGCACAGGAGAGCCACCTCCTCAGGACAAGACTCAGCTGTTCACCTCCACCTCAAAGACAAAGGACACTCCTTTGAGAACAACAATGTTCACATTTTAGACAGAGAGGAAGTCAAGGAAGCCATCTATGTTAAGCTGGTAAAACCTTCTCGAGGTGGTGGCCTCATCTTTTTACCACATACAAAGCAGTTATTTCATCCATTCCCAGGAGGTTTCACTCCAAGTCACATGCTAACAGCAAGAACAATGGGCTGTCTACCAGCAGTCTCATAGTCGTTAGCCAGTCATTAGACACACCTGGCACAGGCAGCCAGATCATCACAGGTAACTATGGAAACATTTAGTGCTATTGTTTGTGAGTTTTATCCAGACCACCCACTGAGGTCTGCAACCACATATAAACCATGTTTCCCCACCAACAGATCAACAACTGATGAAGCTGCTTGGATGAGCAGCGAAACCTCTTCAGGAAAACTCTACAAGTCCAGACACCTTGCTTCAATCTTCTCTACAAACATGCCAAAGCAAACAGTTTTTACCAACAATGTTACACACTGAGTTTTGAAGGTCTTAACCACTAGTCTGGAATGTTTACGACATGTGTGAAAAATTGTAATTCACGTGTGTTATTACCCATAGACTCCCATGTTAAAATGTCCAACTTCACAGTAGAAATGAACATGTTTACAGCCTGGTACAAAAAAACATTCTGGTCTCAAATGATAGGTTCTCTTCTAGTGTCAATTGTATGGGGGGTGAATTTTTTTTTTACAACTCACTTGTTTTAATTCAAAGTCAGCTTTATTGTCAAATCTGCTATATGTGCTGGACATACAGAGAATCGAAATTGCGTTACTCTTCACTCCATATATAACATATAACTAAAAACTTGTGTAAGTGTAAAAAAATGTACCTACAATGAGGCACACACAAAATACAAGGCACAAAATGAAGGCACAATGCAGTAAGAGTGCAGAAGATGTATAGTGCAAGACAGTGCAGTTGGCATAATGTAAACAGTCCAGGAATGGTTTAAGCAGCTTATATGAGACTGGATGACATGACTAGGGTGCAAGAGAATGCACAGGGAAAAGTGGCTGGTGCACAGAGTTCCTAACTTGGGGGGGTTCTTTTGTAGAGGGAAGGGGGAGAAAGTGGGGCACAGCAGGGAGAGAGTTCAGCTTCCTGACAGCCTGGTGGATGAAGCTGTCCCTCAGTCTGCTGGTCCTGGCCCGGAGGCTGCGCAGTCTCTTTCCTGATGGCAGCAGACTAAAGAAGCGGTGTAAAGGGTGGGTGGGGTCTCCTGTGATGCGGAGGGCCTTTCGGATGAGACGGCTGTCGTAGAGGTCTTGGAGGGAGGGGAGAGGGACGCTGATGATCCTCTCAGCTATGAGCAGCACTATGCGATGAAGCGTCTTCCTGCAGGTGGTGGTGCAGGCTCCGTACCACAGTGATGCAGCTGGACAGGATGCTCTCAACAGCCCCTCTGTAGAAGGTGCACAGGATGGAGGGAGGGGCTCTGGCTCTTTTGAGCTTGCAGAGGAAGTAGAGGCGCTGCTGTGCCTTCTTGGTCAGGGATGCAGTGTTGTTAGTCCAGGAGAGGTCCTCAGTGATGTGCACACCCAAGAACCCCGTCGATGGTCAGAGGGGTGTGCTGACTGTGTGCTCTCCTGTAGTCCACAACCATCTCCTTTGTCTTCTCCACATTCAGGGAGAGGTTGTGGTCTCTGCACCACTCGGCCAGAAGGTGCACCTCATTCCTGTAGACGCCTTGCTTCAATCTTCTCTACGTATGATGACCTGGATGACTGAGAATCTTCATCAACATCTTCCTGTAGTTTGTTTCATCTCCACCGGAGATGAGACCCACCACAGTTGTGTCGTCCACAAACTTCACAAAGATGTTGGAGTTGTGTATCTTTGAAGAAGAACTTGTTTCTGTCACAGCTCAGGGTGGCCTTTTATTGTGGGCAGTTTGAGGTACACCTGTGCACTAATCATGATGTCAGATCAGCATCTTGATGTGGCACACCTGTGAGGTGGGATGGATTATCTCAGCAAAGCAGAAGTGCTCACTATCACACATTTAGACAGATTTGTGAACAATGTTTGAGAGGAATGGTAATATTGTGTATCTGGAATGAAGTTTAGATCTTCAAGTCCATCTCATGAAACATGGGAGCAAAAACAAAAGTGTTGCGTTTATATTTTTGTTGAGTGTATATGTGTTACACATTATTACTAGATGAGCTGCAGTGAAACATCCAAGCCACCACCTCCCAGCACATATCAGAGATGCAGAACAGATGGAACAGTCTTATGGAGTGATGGAGGCCATGAAGCCTCCTAAAGCTTTGAATGGAGCTGAAGTCATGATGCACTGACCTTTCTTTTTATATATCTTGTCTCATAAGTATTTGTTATAATATTGCCCCAAAAAGTCAGTCACACTTGTGTGAAACCAGCCTGTCCAGTTAGGATCAACACTGATTGTGGATCAGTTTCAGCTGCTGTTGTGCAAATGGAGCAGACAACAGGTGGAAATGAGAGGCAGTTATCAAGACAGCCCTATAAAGGAGGTATGTGTTATAATACTAAATTATGTCTTCAGCTACTTTTATACTCATTATTAATCCCAGATTAAGGTGTCATTTAGGAGAGAGATTTAAATTATATCTTTATGTAACTTCTCCTTCTGATACACTCTGTTATTCAGTTACAACATGCTGACTGGAAATCTGCAAAATGAGCCCTGAATTTTTAGAGAAAGTAGAAAGGACACCAGTATTACTGTCCAAACTAAACTAAAGGTTCCACTGAGATTTGAACTCAGATCACTGGAGTCAAAGTCCAGAGAGCTAACCATTACACCATGGAACCTGCTTCTCATGGGTCTTCTTCTCCTCCTCTACCCAGCCGACTGTCAGCAGTTTGACATTGGTAAAGATACGTGCAAAGATTTCTTTGTGTCAACAAAGACTGAACACTTTGCATATCACTGTCCTCCATGAGGAGGCTGTCCTCCATGTCTAGATAAGGCTTGCTGTCTAGCAGCTGGGAGAAATGTCTTTTTGTGGCTGTGGCATTAGCTCAACATTGAATCATAAAGTTTATTTGTTGCATAACAGGAAGTGGTCTTGTATTAGGGTGTGACCCTCCTGAGAAGCAGAACCTCTCCTCTTATAATTGTCTCTCATTGGACAGATATGAAAATTAGCCTGAACTATCCGGGCTCTACATGTTGTTACAGAGAATAATTCTGTGCAGACAGGTTAACTGAAACAGAGAGCATTGATTCAGGGTGAACTTCCTGTGTGTGCAGACAGTGGAGGTGGTTTCAGGTGTTATAAATTGGCATCCCCATGGTTCAGATGAAGAAGTGGTTCCAGTTCCTCACAGGTCCTGTTTTCAAATCCCGGACGAGCCCACATCTTTGAACTTCAGTAGATTGGATGTTTGCATTTACAGGATTAATCTTTATTCCAACTTAGACCCTGTAAACAGCTGTCTGCTCAAACTCCCAGCAGCAATCATTGTAGAACTGAGACCAAATCATCAACCGCAAGCTCTACTTCCGACTGTATCCTGGGGAAGCCACTCCACGCCTGTATGGACTCCCCAAGATACACAAGGAAGGAGTCCCCCTCTGCCTCCTTCAGGTGATGCTTTATGGCCTCTGATGTCACCTGGAGATAGTGGAGAAAAAACAGACAAAAGAAGTGAAAGAGGAGCATGACAACTAGAACAAGAACAACAAAAAGTTTCAATTACAATTAGGAAAACGATAGAGAAGGTTGAAGCAAGGCGTCTGGACTTGTAGAGTTTTCTAGAAGACGTTTCGCTGCTCATCCAAGCAGCTTCATCAGTTCTGATGAAGCTGCTTGGGTAAGGTTGTGAGAGTCTTAAAGTTTGGTCAGAATTCAATATCTGTCTTGTGTCTACCTGAGCAGTTGGTCCTCCAGGCCAGACTCAGTCACAGTGAAATTGATGATTGTAACTTAAATACATTTCTGGAAAACAGAAAAAAATGTACATGCCAAAAGACACATTTTACATCAATCGAAGCCAGGATCACACACACTACAATTCTAATGAAACACTCATTAATTTATGAAGATTTAACTGTCATGTCACTCTGCATCATCAGTGCCTTTGTTTTTTCTGTCTAACAAAAACGCTCCTCAGACTTATTCGGCCGTTACAGTCACCATGCAACCCCTGGTTTGAATAAACACTGGAGTAAACCCTTGCATTCACAGGGTCCTTCTGCTCTCCTGGCTGGTGTTGAACAAAAGGGCATTGCACACAGGTGTAGCTGGCAGGTGATTTAATGTCTGCAGAAACACGGTTTGATGCCAGGCGTTCATTATACTGCCCAATATGTAGCTTCAATGGCAGAAGGATTCACAAAGGTTCTTGTGTGCGATACTGTTTTTATTCCAAACGTGTGCTTCTTGGAAAGCACATAAATACCTATTATAGTTGATAGCCGTTTGGGATTTTGTGAATTCCAAGACTCCATAGTGACCTAACTGTCTCTGGTGCACACTTGCTGATGCCAAGTGTATTACCTACAGCATTCAAGGAAACATGATCAGACATGGAAACACAATAAAGAAGCAGTGAAAATATCTTAATTTAGTGCAAATTTGCAATGCTGAACGAGCTGGTTGGTGTCCTTTCTACTGTATGAAGGGAAGCTTGGTATTGTTGCGTTAGGTATGCTGGGGCGGAGGCCAGTCTGTGACTTTGTCTCTGACTGTGTCTGAAAGGAGGTTCTATTTTCATAGAATACATATGTCCTCTGAATTAATTTACGCCACCTGATCCTGTGGGTCGATCATAAGAGGCCAGCGACGGTCTTTGGTTACCAGGATTCCATTCTCTGTAGATACAGTGTCACAGGGCAACCCTTCAGTGTTCCACTGGAGGATGTCATATGGATCACTCAGAAAGTCGATCAGGCTGAAGGGGGAACTGATGGGTATGTTTAGCTTCTGACACTGCCTAATCCACTGGGGAACAAGAGTAAACAGGGTATATGGTATTAGCTGTTACTGCTTTTTCACAATATGTTTCTAAAAAAAAAAACTCTAGACCAGGCTCACATTGGCCATACCAGCTGCACACTTTATCACAGAGGCCCTAAAGGTTTTAAACCATCCCATCACACTGTACCTACCAGCTGTCTATGGTGGGAAGTGAAGGCTCCATAGTAGGCAATGCAGGCAGCTGCAATGCATACATTTCCCACAACACTGTTGATGTCCTGCTCAAGATTTGCAACATTTTTTCCCAGCGTATCTGCTGTCCCCCAGAGCAGAAGTCAGTTTCCCTGCTCTGTCCAGTCGAGCCTGTGTCAGAGCCATTTTGTAGGTCCTTCATCTGATCCTCCACCTCCTTAAGTTGTTGTTGCTCTTCCCTTAGTGTTTTCTTGGTTGTATCCAGCTCTGCCTGCGTAGGTAAGGGTAGCGGGAGAAGAGTATGCAGACCAGTCACACAGAGCGGTGCATGGCAGATGAATAGCCAAAGTGACAAAGGAACAGACAGCAGAAAGACTGTGAAGAAATATTGCAAATGTGCATGTGTATCAGTAATAATAACACAACGACCCGTAAGCTTTAGACGCCTTCTCCACCTAAAAGCAGCACATGATAAAGTATTACACCCAGCACACTGAAACAAACTGTGTCAAATTCCATCTATTTTTTCAGAATATATATCATTAAATCTACATAGCCTACAGTACAGTGGATAAAGGATGTAAATTACATTGCCATTCCAATACTGACATTATGACATTTACTACAAAACTGCCCAAGTGTCTGAACTCTAATCTTTTTTTACTTTAAGTAAAAGAAACGATAAGAGAAGTTCTGTTGATAGATCCGATAGATCATGTCCAAATGTTGGACATGAAATTCAAACAGACCTTCTCAGGTAGGAACTCAGAGTTGTTGATGCATTTTTGCAGCTTCAGCAGGATCTGAGGTTTGCTATTATCCTTGTCATAGTCTGTCAGACGCCTAAGGAAATTGAAATCTCCCAGTAATTGCTTGGCAGAGCTCCAGTCTGGTCTGTAAAAAATAAAGCAATATTAGTGAGAAACTCTGGAAAAAATGGGGAGGTCAAAAACGGTCAATTCCTATTGTTTCTTCTGATCCCCTCCCGAGTTGGTTTATGAGGAAGGAGCGGATAAATTCTGGTCTCAAGATTACAATTTATTGAACAATGAGGCAGATTCTGAGTCACAGAGCTCTGGGTTGTTGACCACAAAGAACCAAAGAAGAACAACACAAGAACAGGACAACCAACAAAAACAAACAACCACACAGCAACAACGAGCAACGCAACAACAACTGGACATGGAATTCACACATTGATATACCCCATGGGCGTTCCTGCCTGCCGGCCCACAGGGGCATCTACTATCCCCCTGCAGACCCTGGGTCATACAGCGAATAGACTATTAGTGTTTATTCCCTAATAAGGTAAATCTCCAATTCCTCAAATCTCATAGGTTGTGAGTCCGATCTAGGGATGACCATAACATGGGGCACTCAGGAGAAAAACACATTCCTTTAGAATCTGGCTTTTATCAGGTCAGAGGTGCTGCTGTCCTTAGTCTGAATTTATGACCATCTCGTACCAACCGGAGCTCCAGAGAGCAGAAAAACAACTGATCTCATCTGCCACAGCCTGAACTGCAGAAAACAAAGTTATATGACACACTATGAAATTACTTCTTAATACATTCAGTATCCCCAAATTACTTTGATTTTCTATAAAACTTCCTAACACATGAAAATCTTATTTTATGAAAATCACATTATTAAGTGATAAACACATTTAAACATGAATACTTCATGTTAGGGGCACACTCCTATATATCTGAACACACACTGCAGAATCAATTCTTTCACCCTACACTAGACAGGCTGATTTCACACAACTGTGGCCAGATCAACCTGTCTCTGGCAACAGATTAAGTACCACAGGCTTTTAAACTGCTGTGATCTTCAACCTCACCTTTATTTCTAAGATATTTCAAAGGGTGGCTGCAAGTCAGTCCACCTACAGCACCGGTCTGTTTGAAGTGTTCCTGGATTCAACAATAATCTGTTTAATATCACAGACCAGAGTGAAATCAAGTCCTTTTGAGGCAGAAATAAGCCCCTGGGCTCACTGTGGGGCCACAGTCACTTTTTGATGAAAACACCAGTTTTTGAGGTTTATTATTTTAAAGGGGTCTTCATGGTATAAATGTGCTGGCTGCATCATAAGTTCTTGTTATTTAATGATAGTTAATTATAACTTCCTGGACCTGCAGACTCTTTGTCTTCATATGGGCTGAATGAAGGGAGACTAGCACAGATTTGACATGTGTGACTTCCACATGCTTTCCTACCATGAATGGAACAAGTCAAGCAGCACATGATGTGTTTGTGTAACACTGGAGATGTTAGCTGTACATGTGCAGAACAAAGACATGACCCACAGCAGACCATCATGCCCTTCTGATCAGTTTATTGAGTCTGTTTGTGTCCACTGCTTTCAGTCTGCTGCCCCAGCACACAACATATATAGATATTCAGGCCTAAAAAAATCCTTCAAACTTGGCACACATGTATAAGGCTGTATGTATATTGTACTGTATGTACATGTATATTCCTGCGATTGAGTCCTGTGAATTTGGTGCCTGTGTGTCAAAGTATTGCTGAGAAATTGCTGGAAATACGGTAAATCAGGTTTGGCTTTTCCACATTCAAGCCTGTGCCATTCAGACACAGAATGGCCAAACCTCCAAAATTGGCTCAGAACATTAGCTCTGGACCCTGGACATGTTTGCAAAGTTTCATGTCTCTAGGCCACTCAGTTAGCTACTTAGCTTTAGCAAGTGGCTAATGAGCTGGAACAAACATTTTGTCACTCAGTGGTGGGAGTTGAACAACCTAGTCAAATATCAGCCTGACATTCCTAGAAGAAGAGAATGTTTCTTCATTGGAAGGAGGCCTGAGGTGTGTCACATGATTTCTGAGTTAGTGCTGGAAGTCATGTTTGGATCCCTACAGGGTCTCTGTAGGACCCAGAGGACAGAGAGTCCCACAGTGCAGACAGGCCCCCCTCTCAAAGGGGACAGGCAGGACATCTGGCCGGGGGAGAGGGAGGGGCCAGGTGGAGGGAAAGACAGTGCAGCAGCTCATTCTGCTGCAGACAGAGGGAGAGAGCAGACCATTCTGAGAGAGCTCCAGCAACTGTAAGTTAAGCTAGTTTCTTCTTCATGCTAATAGCTTAGCATAGATCCCTGTGCAGGTCAAAACAGCTCATATTACCAGTGTTGATGCATGTACTTTTATACAGCTTCAGTGATTTGATTCTGCAGGATCTGTAGCTGTAAAATTAGAGTTGAAAAACTTTTCTGTAGCAGAAAAAGTCAAATGATCCAATCTAGGCCACCTGCATTGCTGCATTAATTTCAGATTGCAACCTTTCTCCCAGTTTTTCTTTGATGTCAACAGGCATCAAGTAGAACCAGAGATATATGATATATTAATGCTGAATCAATCTTGAACCCCTTTTTCTTTCAGATGACAAAGCCTAAGCAGATGCTTACATGTCCTGTATGTGGTGGGACCTTCTGGTACGCCTCCAGGCACCTAATGAAGGCCCACCACATACAGAACACACAGGAGTGCACCCTGGTCAATGGTCTGGCCACAGGCCATATAGCCCTTGGCTGTGTGCAGTGCCAGTGGGGACGGCCTGCACCAATTGCAGGGAGCTGGCGGCCAAAAACCGGGCTCTTCGGGAGAAGCTGGCACAGCTGGAGGTGAGTGAAGGGTAACAGTATGGCTTCACTTCTACGTAAATTGTATTCACATACAATGCACTTCATCTTCTCTCTCTACAGAGAAAGCTGCAGGGGGCTGGAAAAGAAGAAACCCTCTGCTCCAGCCACTGAGGCAAGTTGTTCCCCAGCAAGAATTTCACCAGCAGGAAAATGCCAGGCTCTGATCTAATGTTTCTTTTACAGCCTCAGTCATCATCCAGCTCTGGTGAAGATTATATGGTAGAGGAGGGGTGGTGGGATCAGGTGCAGCAGGAGGCAGAGTTAGCACATCTATAGGCTGTGCAGGCACCGGTGGAGGTGGAGCCATGCCTCCTGAAGAACCAACCCTCTGCTTCAGCCACTGAGACAAATTGTTCCCCAGCAAGAATTTCACTGTCACCGGCAGGAAAATGCCAGGCTCTGATCTAATGTTTCTTTTACAGCCTCAGCCGTCATCCAATGGGGGTGTGGCGGTGCCGGCAGAGGTGGAGGTGCCTGACTTTGACGGCGGGGAGGACAGGGCTCTAGACTAACTTTTTGCACTGGTTGCACTGGTGCGCCTAACTTTTTTTCTTAGGTGCACCGGCACAAAATTTAGGTGCACCGCATCACACTTCCATATATTTTTGTACGCATCAGTACATTTTGTACATACATATCATCTTAAAATGAGTTTGGACCTTGTATAATGAACAGTTACATAAAAAGTATTTTAAATACTGATAAAGTACTGATAGTACTCATTCAATAATTCAATACTCATAGGTTGTGAGTCTGATCTAGGGATGACCATAACATGGGGCACTCAGGAGAAAAACACATTCCTTTAGAATCTGGCTTTTATCAGGTCAGAGGTGCTGCTGTCCTTAGTCTGAATTTATGACCATCTCGTACCAACCGGAGCTCCAGAGAGCAGAAAAACAACTGATCTCATCTGCCACAGCCTGAACTGCAGAAAACAAAGTTAAATGACACACTATGAAATTACTTCTTAAATGTATTTTACAAGCTGACCGGAAGCATTACTTCTGGTCTCGCGCTGCCTCCTTGTGGCGAACGAGGGGTTTGCTAGGGGCGACTGACAACAGACCTGAGCCCTAGCAACCGGCAGAGAGACGCTGTATAAAGCCGGAGTCAAGAGATATTGCTGAGAATTACTGCGTTGTTGCTTTCCATAGCATTTGTTAGGCGCGGTGTTAAAATGGAATCTATGTCTGATGTTCTCGACCCAGTTTTGGCTGAAGTGGGGTGGGGTAGCCGTTATGCTGTCCCCGAGCTCAACGCTGAAAACAAAGCCTTACTGGAGGAGGTGAGGAAACTTATTATTAACATGTTTAATGGCACAGACGTGTTTAGCTTCCTTTTCTCTGTTTGTTTTTGGGTGTCATCATGTGGGTCGTTTAAAATTACTCACTGAAGAATAATGTTGTAACACAAACCGTTGATGAGGTTTGTTTTGACTGAGTGCAGGTTGTGCACACGGTCCTCCTGCAGTGACACCAGGGTTACTGTTCAATTCATTATTTTAAATATTTAAGAGCAGCTGAAATTTCCAAATAAAATGTAACATTTGAATCTTTTTTTCTTGTTAAGTGTCAGATATGTATGTATGGACAAAAGGTCCTCACTTTACACTTTAGATTGTGTTTTCTTAATGTTATTGCACATCGGTTTTCGGTATCTGAATTTTGATTCACTGTGTGCTGTGTCATGATGATGTCAACAGATTTGTAGAAAAGAGATAGAGTGGACACAACTGGAAGACAAACTGGAGAAAAACAAGGAACAAAAGAAGAACATGGCCAATTACCTAAAGAATATTAAAGAAGAGCTGGAAAACACTGAGGTCAGTATCTATGAGTTGTGATATGTTTGTTTTGTGGTGGGTTATGCAGTGTGTGTTATTTGTGTTGTCTAGGCTCTGTGTGAGGCAAAGGAGAGAGAGATAGAGTTAGAGAAACACCTGACAGCCCTCGCGGAGAGAGAAACTAGCCGTCTGACTCAGGACACGGCTAAGAAGCTCCTTAGGAGAGAGGAAAAACACGCTGGAGGTCCGAGCCTTTCATAAATAAAAAATAGAAAAGAGAAGTAGCTATAGATTGTGATGCCACAATAACATGTATCTGTATCCCCAGAACAACATTTTCAAGGCCAAACAGAAGCTGGAGGAGTTCAGGCAGCAGATGAACTGGGACCAGCAGACAATGGATTGCATTTTGGAGGAGTCAGCAGGCAAATATGAGGACACGATGGCCATCAACAAATACGCTCAGCAAGATGAGCAGAGGATCAAGGTAAAGAGATGAAAACATCTCTCTTCTGCAGCACTTACAGCTTTGAGTTATCATCAGCTAACAGCTGTCTAACCTCCCCTGGTGCAGTCGCTCATTCTGGCGATAGAGAAGAAGTCTGTGGAGGCCAATGAAAAGCTCAAAGCACTCGATAAAGAGAAGACTGAGACAAAATTAGCCCAGGTAATGTGTAAAAACACAGCACATCCATGGTGTTATTACTAACAGTATGTGTAGGCAGTTGTGGTTTCCCATTAAAATCCCTCTGCTGTCGTACCAGCTTGCATTGGATAAGGTGACAGAGAATCTGCAGCAGGCTCACCTGGAGACACAGCAGCTTACCCACCTGTGGGAAAACACTATCAAGAACATGAAGTAACAAGATGCTGAGATGCAGCAGTGTGCACTGGTAAAGCATGGGGCATTAAACATCTCCTGGTCATTCATTCTAGAGTGAATTCACACAGGAGTCTTTTCTTTTAAATTATTATTGCAGCAACTTGCAAAAGCCAACCAGAAGCTGAGGGAAAACAGGGCCGCCATTGCAGAGAAGAAGCACCTGATGGAGATCCAGAGGAACAACAGGAAAGAAACCGAGAGGAAGTCAGCGGTGGCCAACAAACAGGCAGTAAAACTGCAGCAGGAGCTGAAGGAGCAGGAGAGTGACTGTGGCAGGCTGCAGGATGAGGTGCTGAATGTGGACTAATAATAAACTGCCTTCATATTGATATTATTATAAGTGAACTGACTCTCGTGTGTCCCGCAGCTGAAAAGCTGCAAAGGCAACCTAGAGAGAACAACCTCTGATGTGAAGATGCTGACGTCCCACATATCCACGATGAAGAAGGACATCCAGGACTACAATGACAAGTCAGTGTATCACAGCAGGGCTCTGTGTGTGTATTGACTGGAGCTGTGGTAATGTACTACACAATGTCTGTTTTATGTTTCTGTGTATTTTAGACTGAAGGAAGCCAAGATCCACAATACTGCGCTGGAGGAGAAACTGAAGGTTGAAGTAGATTTTCCTCAAAGCTAAGAATGGACCTGACAGAAAGGCTGTCTGCACTGTGATTTTAAACTCATGGGTTCCCTATCAGGACAGCATGGTGGAGCACAAGTTTATGAAGCTAGAGGTGGAGCGTATGAGGGATCTGCTGTACAACAAGGCAGACGGCGTGCTGTCTTTGGAGAAGAGGAAGCTGAACCTGCAGAAAGCTATGACAGAGAGGGAGGATGAGATCAAGGTGTACAAAGAAATGCTCAGCCAGCAGCTGAAGCTCGGTGAACAGGAGAGGCAGAGACTCAGGTAAAAAAAAAACAAATCACTCAGTTCTCAAAGGTTTGTCACATCACTCAATGTCAATCATTGTGTCTCAGTGCTGAACTCAATGAGAAACTGTCCAAGACTGAAACCATTAAGAAACATTTTGAGGTTGTGACCCTGACCAAGGCAGGTCCTGAGGCGGAGGGGGAGCAGTCACAGGCTTACTACATCACTAAGGTCGGAGCTCTTCACACATAGTCTACTGAAGCACACACCATGGTTCCAGACTTTTGCATCATCTGTGTGTGCTTTTCACCAGGTTGCACAAGAGAAAGGGGAACTTAAGCAGAAGGGTGATGAGCTGGATGCTAAAATCCACAAGCTGGAGCAGGAAAAGAGAGCTCTGGAGAACACCAACCAGCTGTTCAGCAACTCTAACTCTGTATACCGCAAATCTTTCAACAAAGCTGAAGAATCCAGTATGTAAACCAGCCACAGCCCTCTTCAACTGTATACTTGTTGATTGATTGATTGTTAAATGATGGTGGCAGCTTTAATTGGCCACAATGTAATTTGTTTTCGTTTTAGGTCCGGACTAACTGTCCGGAGAAGTTGAAGCTGGAGGAGCAGCTGAGAGCTGCTGAAGTGAAGCTGAAGGATAACAAACGATCCAGGAGCTCCAACAGGACATGCAGGTTATTGTTGTTTATAGCCAGTGTAGAGCAGATCACTGAGAACGAAGCAATTAGTCTTCGACGGCTCAGGTTACATTCAGACTGATTCTGGATTAACTGGATCTTAACCATGCAAATACTTTGTTAGCTCATATATCATTAGCATAATGGTCAACATTCAGCAGGCAGTAATAGTTAAATTACTGTTTTTTTGTTGTAAGTCAGTGTATTATCACTGCAACACAGTGATGGATATGCTTTGGGCCAAGTTAGAGAATCAATCATTTACACACTTAGTCCAGCACCCATGGAGCACACAGATCCCTCCTTTGTAGAAGTCGCCCACAGACCATGTGGCCTAAAGCTGCATCTCTTTTGTGCAGCCATCACTGCACAATACTACAGGGAATACAGAGGGTGTATTATGTAGCGCCCCTGTGAAAGCTTTAGACCAAAAATAAACTTTTAACTATCTATTAAACTATCTGCCTGACATTGATCTCGTATGAATCTCTGTGTATGTGCATGTTCAGCTTTAGTTTATTCATGGGTGTGTGTCTGTTTCTAGGAAAGGAACAAGACTAGAGGAGGGAGAAAAGATGAGAATAAATCAAACACTCCTGGAGAAACTGAACAAAGACATCACATTTCAGAAGGAGAAACTCGACAGAGCCACAAAACAGGTTTAAAATCAACCGCTCATTTCATGATGCGGCAGTAAACACAGGGGGTGTTGTGTGTGTATACAGAACACCACCTGTTTAATTCTGTAATGTCCTGCTGTTTTCCAGTGCTCCAAGCTGACCAAACAGATCCGCTCAGCAAAAAACACCAAGAGTGAGACTTTTGAAGAGAAGGACATTAAAGTGACAGAGATGAAGGAATTTAACAAGGTTATTGACAAGATGCTGAATGAGGCCATGGAGAAAAACCCAGACGTCAGACCGGCGCTGGAGAAATACTTCCTGCAGGTGCAGAACAGCTCAAACAGCAGGACTAATGCAGCCACAGCAGCGTACCCTTTAATGCTCCTCTCTATTACCCCTCACAGGCCAATGTGTCTCTTCCACCTCCTCCTTCAACTACTTCCACCCAGCGGAGCTTCAGGACAAACTCTGCCCGCAGCTCGACCACTTCCAGGTCAGACTTACCCTGAAATGGGTCACACTAGAATACTACACTGATAACAGTTCACCTTTAACAGTCAGTCAGCTCCACAGCTGCAAGGTGTTGGTGATAAAAATGCACAAGATGAATACGACTATAAACAGAGTATAACGAATCGGACTTTGCAGTGCGCAGTGCGGACCAGTGCAGCCTTTGCAGTGTGCAGTGCGGCCTTTGCAGTGCGCAGTGCGGACTTTGCAGTGCGGACCAGTGCAGCCTTTGCAGTGCGGACTTTGCAGTGCGGCCTTTGCAGTGCGGACCAGTGCAGCCTTTGCAGTGTGCAGTGCGGCCTTTGCATGTGCAGTGCGGCCTTTGCAGTGCGCAGTGCGGACTTTGCATGTGCAGTGCACCCTTTGCAGTGCGGACTTTGCAGTGCGCAGTGCGGCCTTTGCAGTGTGCAGTGCGGACCTGTGCAGCCTTTGCAGTGTGCAGTGCGGACTTTGAAGTGCGCAGTGCGGACTTTGCATGTGCAGTGCGGCCTTTGCAGTGCAGCCTTTGCAGTGTGCAGTGCGGACTTTGCAGTGCGCAGTGCGGACTCAGTAAATAAGTGCGTGTGAGAAAAATATGCGGGCCGCACTAACACTAAACTTTGATGTCAAGAGGGGGCCACAAAATATCGGCTCGTGCAGTGCGGACTTTGCAGTGCGGACCAGTGCAGCCTTTGCAGTGTGCAGTGCGGCCTTTACATGTGCAGTGCGGCCTTTGCAGTGCGCAGTGCAGACTTTGCATGTGCAGTGCACCCTTTGCAGTGCGCAGTGCAGCCTTTGCAGTGCGCAGTGCGGCCTTTGCATGTGCAGTGCGCCCTTAGCAGTGCACAGTGCAAGTGCGCAGTGCGGACATTGCAGTGCGCAAAGTCTGCACTGCAAAGTCCGCACTGCACACTGCAAAGGCTGCACTGCAAAGTCCGCACTGCGTACTGCAAAGTCCGCACTGCGCACTGCAAAGGCCGCACTGCGCACTGCAAAGGCCGCACTGCACACTGCAGAGTCCGCACTGCAAAGGCCGCACTGCACACTGCAAAGGCCGCACTGCACACTGCAAAGGCTGCACTGGTCCGCACTGCGTACTGCAAAGTCCGCACTGCGCACTGCAAAGTCTGCACTGCAAAGTCCGCACTGCGCACTGCAAAGGCCGCACTGCACACTGCAGAGTCCGCACTGCAAAGGCCGCACTGCACACTGCAGAGTCCGCACTGCAAAGGCCGCACTGCACACTGCAAAGGCTGCACTGGTCCGCACTGCGCACTGCAAAGTCCGCACTGCGCACTGCAAAGGGTTTGATTGTTGTCACCTGTGTCTTGTTAACTCTTGAACAGAGCCATTGCTTGACACTATAGGGGCCCTAGGCGAGAAGGTAACACTGGGGCCCTACGGGCTACTAGATTCTATAGAAATGCCGCCCCAAACACAAAGACATGTACAGTGATGATTATATAAGCAACCTTTTTATTAATATAATGTGGAACACACATATGAAAATATTATCTTAAGGAAATATAAAAAACCTGTACAACACAATCAAAATTCATCATAGAAATATATATTTTCTGAAGACTGTCCACAGTGGTGGAAAGTAACTAAGTATTTGTACTTTGTTACTGTACTTAGGTAATTTTTCATGTATTTTTTATGTATCCCCATGTTAAAAAAAAAACAATCCTTGAGTCCAATTGTCTTGATTTAAACTCTTGGAAATTGAAAGTAAGTACTTGAGACTTTGGTTAAGTAGGCTCATTGATGTAGCACATCTACTTTACTTGAGTATATATTTTGCTGGGTAATTGTACTTTCACTTAAGTACTAAACATCAGTACTTCCTCCACCACTGACAACACAAGATATGATGACTAGTATTGTTATTATTAAGTTTGTCCACAGTGCAGGATCATCAGTGAGACCTGGACACCTTGGACCCTTCCTCTGTTACCTGCTCCTCTTCCTCTGCTCTGGAGGAGCAGAGGAAGGAGTGGAGGCTCTCAGGTGTTGGACTGCTGCTGGGACGTCCTCTGGAGTTTCCTCACAGGGCTCCACATGGCCTGTGTGGTATAAGACCATAATGATCAGCCTGATAACTAACACTGTAAATAATCCAGATTATTATGTGGAGGTTGTGGCATCTTCATGAGGAGACACAGACAGGTGTTTAAGCACAGCACCTGATGAAAAACATTTAAAAAAGCCATAAAATAACACAACTATATGACAATAATTAACTAGCTTGTCCTTTACAGAGAAACACCTGAGCATTAATAAACATTACATAGACTAAATATATACATTAGTTTTTCCTGCTGTGGTTTAGAGCTCATTAACTTCTAACAGTAAGTTGTAACAGCAGCACTTAGCTTAATGCTAAACAAGCTAAAGTATCATTAGCATAGCAGCTACATACTGTTGCTGCATGAGCTAACAAGCTACTTTACAGCTTCATTTACGTTTTTATACGTTTAAGTTTTATATCACGTCATTATATTGACGTTTGTAACTCATTTAGCAGATGTTTGTACGCAGAGCGACTCAGTGAACATTCAGGCTGCAGTATGAAGGAGGCTGTAGTGACGTGAAGCCTGCGTCTCTAAAAGTGTTTAACCCTCATGCATTGTTCGCAAACACTACCCTAATGTGTTGTTCGGGGACAAAAACGTCCCCTAACTTTAACGGTTTTAAAAATATATTAGATAAATATTTTTTTGAAATGTTTTTGCATAGACCTTTTAATTAACTTCAGTTCTAATCAACAGTAGTGAAAAAATCATTTTCCCCCAGGATTTTAACCCTTTAATCACCAATTTTATAAGGGGTGGTGCTGAAAATTGAAAAGAAAACACACAATATGGCTCATTTTTTAATAGAAAAGGTGAATGTGGACTGGATTCTTTCTGGAAGAATGGACTTTATTGCATTATTAGTTTTTGCACAGCACTGGATTTTCTTTTTTTCTCCCATTTTGTCCCATAGACTTGCATTATAAACACACTTTTTTTGACTGCACAGCCATGGCACTACATAATCATGCATTCTTGATTGTTGGTGGTTTACCCTGTTGGTAGGAGGTAACATTTGTGATTTTTACAGTTAACAACTTAATGACCATATTAACCCTTTACCTGCAGGCCTGTGCTCATGTACTGTAGTTTCTGGCTTGTATATGGAGTTATAGGGAGTATTTTAGCACATAATTGTGTGTCTACACACTGTGTGTGTATGTTAGAGAGGAAGAGAGCCATTTGCACACTGATCTTGTTGTCTGTGAGTACACACAACCACAGAGTCTTCATAGTAAACAAAAACAAAGAAAGTGTTGCTATGCATGTGTGGCCCTTTGATGTCTCCAAGTGCAGACTAAACAAAACAAAAGGCAAGTGGTCTTACATGTGACCGTGTGGTCATTTGATGGTGAGAAGAGCAGAAAGCAACATGAAGAGAGGATTCACTTGTGCACAATCTCTGGAAATGATTGTGCAGCCTGGCTCTATGAAGGGCCAGGCTGTGAAGCTGTGAAGGCTGCACAAGTAGATCCGTCACTTGTTCACAAGCGAATCCTTCATTCGTTCACAAGTGAATCCTTCATTCGTTCACAAGTGAATCCTTCACTCATGCACAGGTGAATCCTCTCTTCATGCTGCTGCTGCTCTTGTCACCATTAAATGACCAGGAGGATGCATGCAAGTCTACTAGTGTTTTTGTTTTGTTTAGTCTGAACCTCTCAGCATCAAAGGGCCCGGCGCTTACTTTTAGGGCTGCAACAAATTTACTTTACTTTACTAAACTACTTTTAATACTAATTTTAGTAGGGGACTAAACTGTAGATTAGATTTGGTTAGTCAATGATTATTTATTATGTTATCAAGTTATCTATCTATGGTGTCTATTTAGTAACATGCACATGTACGTATGGTCGTGTGGAGCGCAACACACCATGGAAAAGGGGCACTTAGACTTCACTTAGACTAATTCAGTGATCTCAACTGAGACACTAACCTAAAAGTAAAGTCACTCTACTGGAGGACATGTTTTCCGAAAGCTAAAAAAAAAAAAACAGCTATTTTACCCATCCACAACTTCAGACGCCAGAACTCCTGGATGTTTTCATTTTACATGCTTATGCATCGCCGTTGTACGTCTGAATTAGGTAAACTTCACTTACTTAGTAACTTTATTTTCCTGAATTTCCTTCCCTGACAGTGTGCAAATGGCTCTCTTCCTCTCTAACATACACACACAGTGTGTAGACACACAATTATGTGCTAAAATACTCCCTATAACTCCATATACAAGCCAGAAACTACAGTACATGAGCACAGGCCTGCAGGTAAAGGGTTAATATGGTAATTAAGTTGTTAACTGTAAAAATCACAAATGTTACCTCCTACAAACAGGGTAAACCACCAACAATCAAGAATGCATGATTATTTAGTGCCATGGCTGTGCAGTCAAAAAAAGTGTGGTTATAATGGAAGTCTATGGGACAAAATGGGAGAAAAAAAGAAAATCCAATGCTGTGCAAAAACTAATAATGCAATAAAGTCAATTTTTTTACTGATGTTTGACATGACCAAGACTGTAATAAAGGTTAAAAAAATCCAGTCCACATTCACCTTTTCTATTAAAAATGAGCCATTTTGTGTTTTTTTTTTTTTTTTTTCAATTTTCAGCACCACCCCTTATAAAATTGGTGATTAAAGGGTTAAAATCCTGGGGGAAAATGATTTTTTCACTACTGTTGATTAGAACTGAAGTTAATTAAAAGGTCTATGCAAAAAAAATTCAAAAAAATATTTATCTAATATATTTTTAAAACCGTTAGTTAGGGGACGTTTTTGTCCCTGAACAACACATTAGGGGGTAAAATTTGCCCACAGTGTACCGTTGACCTATGAAAAATTTTAAAATCATATTAACAAAATTTATGTAAAATTAAGCTTATTGAGGAAAAATGATTCAATTTATCCACATATTGACAAAGTTATGGCCAAAATAAACAGAAAAATTTCTCTCAGAGGACAAAAATGTCCCGAACACCACATGAGGGTTAAGTGATACAATGTGAAAAAGACAAACAGTGGTGGAGTAAGATGAGGCTGAGCTGTGTTACAGACTCTTCCCTCTCTTGTTTTGTCCTCTGCTCCTTCCCTTGCAGCCTGCAGAGTGTGTGCTTCCTCCTTTATTTTGAACGAGCCGCTCCTCTCTGCTTCCAGCAGCTGTCACAGGGCCCCGTGGGGGCGAGGGGGGGAGCCCCGAGCACTCTCATGCTCAGGGCCCTAGGCAATAGCCTGGTTTGCCTACCGTGTTGCGACGGCTCTGGACGCTGATTGGATGTTTACTCAGGGTGTGTGTGTGTGCGCTGCAGCCTGTGAATACACACAGTGGACGGACAGACATGCTAATAAAAAGTGCCCCTTCTTGTCAGATTTTTCCGCTACCGATGATAATTTTGTCAACGCGTAATATATTAAATTTGTGAGTATATCAACATGTGCTTTCTCAACGTCTAAAACTTTGATTTGAGGGGGCACTGCCCCCTCTTGCCCCTGCCTAGAACCGGCCTCGAACAGAAAATGCTGAAGACAAGAAAAATATAATATTCATATTTTTAGGGTATTCAATAATACCTTAAAATACAACATATGAGAAGCCTGGAAATGAACAATAACAGTATGAAGCCATTGAAAGAATAGCCTGTCAATTTACCATATGAAAGGTCTGAGGCTGGAACAATACCATAACTGTTGGGGCTATGTAGGTAAATTGTATCATATTTTGCTCTGTGTTAGAAAACTAGTCTGTATATTCTGATCTTTGCACATTCCACTCTTTATCACTCATATGCCAGCCAAGGCCACAGAAGGGAGTGAGGCACATGCACTCCCATGATGAAAGGGCTCATTAAAAAATATCAATACCCATGTAACTTTAATAACGCCTGCCCATGTAACCATGATTTATTATTTGTGCTTAATAAATACTGCTCACAGGGAGAGACGTGGATTTGAATGTGGAAAAGTAGTATCCAGCTGAAGGATGATCAACATGACAGATATAATGCTTAAAATCTGAAAAAGACTACAAATATGGCTGCTTTGTATGCCTCTGTGTGTCATCCTGTCACCATGGAAACAGCCCTGCCTGCCTAATTAAGCCCTAATTAAGACACCTGTGTGATTCTCCTTTTACTCCTCTCAGGGCAGGTCTTATGTATTTTAATGGGGGTGCAACCTTCAAACTGCAACAGCATTCAGACAAAAAAAACCCACAACCGAGGGCACTAGCAAGGTTTACTCTACAAATGTGTGCGATTTCCTGTTGATCCAGTCAAATATGTGGAAATCGTGGCGAGTTATAAAATAGGTTTGCTCTTTTCCAGTCGCTTCACCGTTTATATGGGCTGTAAATGAGGAAAAGTCCGGGACTCTTCCCGAACAGCTGGCTCTACAGGCAAAACGGTTTGGTGTTGAGTTTTAAGAGTGACACCATCAGAACGCAAACCATTTTTCCTTTGACACAGGTGATCCCATCGCACAGCCGTGCTTCTGTCTGTAAAAGTTCCCATTGTACTGGAAATAAGTGGTGGTCAGGCAGAGGTCCAGCAGGTCACAGATGTGGTCTGGCGTTAGGTTGGTTCTCTCCTTGAGTGTGCTGTCTTGTGTGAGGCACGTCCTTACCATCTCTGTGGCTTCTGATGTAGGGATGCAAGTAAACAAGACATCATCTTTCTACCACATACAATGCAGTGATTCCATCCATTCCCAGGAAGTATGCACGTACTCACAGTAAGGACAAAGGGCTGTCAACCAGTCCCCCTCCGGTAGTCTCATAGTCGTTAGCCAGTCGTTAGACACACCTGGCCCAGTCAGCCAGATCATCACAGGTAAGTATGGAAACATTTAGTGCTATTGTTTTTAAGTTTTTTAAGTTTGACCCAGACCCACCCACATAGGTCTGTAAACCACATATAAACCATGTTTCCCACCAAACAGAACTGACGAAGCTGCTTGGAGGAGCAGAGAAACGTCTTCAAGAACTCTACAAGTCCAGACGCCTTGCTTCAATCTTCTCTACGTATGATGACCTGGATGACTGAGAATCTTCATCAACATACATAGATTAGAGTAGAATATAGCATGTCCTTCCAATGTGGCTGCACTGTTGAAGATCTGAATGTTCCCACACCATCAATACTACCAATATGCAGATACACCTGGTCACCTATAGAACTCTACAGCATGTGTTGTCAGCAACAATACACTGTACTTTACCACAGACACAAAATGGCTGACATGGAATGACAATGGCAGGCAGCAGAGTGTGTGACTGACAAAAGTCAAGGATCATTGGTGGGCAGCATCACAGCTCCATAATTTAGGAGAAAAGCAGGCTGTGTCCCAATTCAGGGTCTGCATCCTTCGGAGTGCGCATTTTAAGGCCGCTTACGTCACAAAGCTGCGCGAAGGCTGTCCCAATTCGCCAAAAGTCGAAGGGTCCTTCAAATGCGTCCTCCAAATGCGTCCTCCTTTTGCCTGAATTTGGAGGACGCATCGCTACCATCCTTCGTGGCCTTAAATATCCCACAATGCTTTGCGGACCTACTTTTTGTCCAATAGTACGATGACGGACCAAGCGAGCGGCAGCGGCAGGAGTGCCGAATTCACATTTAAATGTAAGTACAGAGCAGTAGTTCGAGAGTTTTAAAATGCTAGTAGTGACAGTGGCATTAAAAAAATGAGTTTTATATTTACAAACATGACGTCCTGTTGATACGAGGCGCTGTAAACTAAACGCTTTGATTGAATGTTGTTTCTGGACTGTGTACTGTAGTACAGTATAAAGTATAGTTCACGTGAGGAGCAATATTATCGTTATTATATCAAACGGTCATTCTGCCTGTTGGCATTTTGTTGAAGGAGGAGCAGAGGGAAACAGAAGAAACCTGACAATTGATAACGGAGGAGATGAGGCTGGAGAGAGAGGGAGGGAGAGAGAGAGAGAGAGAGAGAGAGGGGGAGAGCAGAGAAAGAACGGACAGACCTCAGCTCATTGAGAGGATGGTGGACAGCAGTGATTTTATGTTCTGTGTTATTTAAATGTTACTTATTAAATTAAAGGATGATATTAAATCGTTCTTGTCTCTGTGTTCTTAAACTCTTCTAACCTTGTTACATTATGTGTTTCATCACCTATTTATAATTTAAGTAAACTTTTGAACAACTTCTCAGTGACCACAGTAAATCATTTATTGTGTGTGTGTTGTGTTATGTACAATATTTACAAAGACACAGTTTGAACATTTCTAACTATTTACCAGTGGGCATTATGAAAATGTACAGTTTATTATTTATAAAAGATCAGCAGAAAATACTATTCACAAAGAACATATATATAAATGTTTGGCTGAGCAGGAGTCCTTGGTGCTGCTGGACTGGATGATGCCACGATGAAGACCTTGGAGTCCTCTGGCTGTGAGTGGGACATCATCTGGGGGAGGGGGGTGTCTGTCTCCTCTGTCCACCACATCGTCCATCAGGGTTTGCAGAGCTGACGATCGGCGGCTGCCATGTTACTAAAGATGTTTTTAAAAAGGGCAAAAATAAAAATAATAACTTCAACAGAGCGGCTTCCAACGCAGCTTAAAATATGAAAAGCTATAAAATATGTATCCTCACCCTCCAAAGGTGATGATGGTCAGTACACCTCCTCCAGGACAGACAGCTGGTCCTGCAGGGAGCCCCACTCTCCTCCACCCAGCAGTAATTCTCTGGTGTAGTGACAGACCTGATGCTTAATGACACATTAAAGCAGTGGTTTCAGGGTTATTTGCAGGGTTCTTACACATTTAGCTATTTATTTAAAGTATTAAAATTACAAACAGACCCTGTATCAAGTCTTACGATTGAATCAAATATAAATTACATTTAATCATATTTGTCTATCTACTGGTTATATATCTAGCGTTTGCTCAGTAACCGGTATATTAATTATGATCAATAATATGGTTAAACAGCAGCTTACCGTCACCTCCCCACTGCGCTCTCCCAGCCTGAAGAAAATGAGCCGTCACAGGTTTTGCTGCTGCTGGAGCCGCCTCTCCCCTTCCTCCAACAACAAATAAATATATTAAAATATTCCAAATGTCTAAATCCACACTGTTGTCCCGTTTGTTGTGTAGTCCGTGTTGTGTCGCTGTCGCTGCTTTTGTTTTTCCCGGGGCAAAATTTATGACGTCGCGCCACAATCAGGAAGTGCTTTGAAGGCCAGACCGTCCCATTTACCAACGGTGGAGGATCCTCCGGAGGATCCTCAGGAGGACGCGGCCTCCTGAGACCGCGTAGGCTGCGTCCTCCGAAGGATGCAGACCCTGAATTGGGACACAGCCGCAGAGAAGATGACTAATATTGACCAGGTTGCTTCACATACTATTAAATCACATTAATCAACTGGTGCAGCTGTAGTTGAAATGACAGGATGTGACACAGTAGCTTCATCATGTCATTGAGGGAGAGACAAAGCACATGATACACACAGCCTTACAGAAATAAAGGCTCTCTGTTGCATTAACACTGTTTCATTAAGGTTAATTACAACATAACAGCATGAAACAGCCATGATCCAGACACTGTCACTCAGCCATTTTGAGCCTTAAAACCTTCTAACACAGACTCAATGGCTGCCATGGAAGAACACAAAATGGATGCCAAAAGAAGAGTCAGTGACTGACAGAAGTTCAGATCAACACACTGACAACCTATTCACATACAAGGCACAAATCCACACATTAAATAAAGCAGGTAAGATTATGACACCTGACTCCATCCACTTTACACAGCACACATCAAGTCTGATCTCTTATCACACACTGTACTAATCACATGTCAAACATGGCACACCCCACTATGACATACACAATCTCAGCAGCACTGATTACACTGTCCCACACAGCTTCATTAATGATGACAAACATATAAGACCAAAATCAGTCTGTCTATGAAAGCAGCCACACTCAGAATTCACTGCTGATACTGTCAGACAGGCTAAAACACACAGCAGCAAAGAGGTGAATGTAGAATCTTATATCACACAGAAAACCACACCACAGTCAGATCTAGAGCTGTGCGATTTGACGATAAATGATCATGAAGGATTTGAACGTATCGGCGATCTACCAGAATGGACAGATCGTTTTATCGTCCATAGAGCACGTTCTATTAATTGCAGTTCTATGTTCACGCAGACGCACGAGTTTTTTTCCTCGTCCAACTCTCAGTGCGCTTAATGTGAACACGACCAACCAATGACAGCCTCCCTGTTAGGAAGCTACGGTTAAAACGAAAAGAGAACGGAGCAACTGGTCCCTAAAACGAACTCCACCTTTGTGTTCGGTACTGTTTCTGCTGGCAGCAGCGGCGCGTCTTCTAAGCCCGTGTCTGTGTGTGCGCGTGACGTGTGTCGCAGTGGAAGGGCCGCGTGTATTATAATGCTACGAGCACGTACGCGCCCACCTCTCTGAACATTACCAGCTGGTTATATTCAGGTTCGCTGCTGTTGTGCCGTCAGCAGCTCTTCTACACCTGTGTGTGTGTGTGTGCATCAGATGCAGACAGAGGCAACAGCTAATGACGTCACCAAAACAATAACGCAGGCATTTGATGAAGAGGCTCCATGAGGACTCTAGTAAACGGTGGACAGAGGTGACAGCAGCAGCTCCGTTTTTCCTTAGATATGATTCCCATTAAAGTTTGATCATTTGTTCTAAATCACATTGAACTTTAAGAGTTACTTACTTAATACTTTACAGAATAACATTAGTCTTCTTTTTAACCTATTTGAAATAAAACTTTATTTTGTTCTGTAAGTTATTTAAATTTTCATGTGTATTGAAAACTAATACTGAGTGCACGTTATCAGTTGTTGTTTGCCTTTAAAATCTACTGATAGTTTTTGAGAGGTGACAGAGCAGGCTACCTGACGTCATTTACACAGAAACATGCAAATTAGTGTCAATGTAAAAACAAATCGTGATAAAATCGAGATCGTGATTTTATCATTAAAGAATCGTGATATAAAATTTTTGCCATATCGCCCACCCCTAGTCAGATCTTTGACATAGTACAGCTCCTAGTTTGCCAATCAATATAAATAAAAATAGGCTAACCCACACACTAGCATCAATATTACTAAGTAAAGAGGGACTGATTATCCACAGACATCTGTCAGCCATTTTGTAAGCCTGAAAACCTTCTATCAGAAAAAAGATGGCTGACATGGAAGCACAAGCAGCTGAGTATGTGATTAATACAAGTTCAGGATCATCGGTGCTGTGCATAGGTGTCAGGCAGCTCAATTTACAACAGCATAGCATACAAAAAGTAACAAATATGAATCAGCATGGCTGCAAAATAAACACAGGTCAAGAAACAACCATCACCATGATGCATATAGGTCATACTGATGGTGTGTGAGTGACCCTGTTAGCAGACTGGGAGCTGTACTTGTTATTTAAAGTTCATTACTAATCCAGGACTTCTGGTAATTACCCACAAACACAGAAAGGTCCCTGCGATCTACAACCACATTTGTCAATGAGCTAAAAAAGGCTAACCCACACATTAGCATCCATGTTACTACTACAAAGAGGTAGCTGATTATCCACAGTCATCTGTCAGCCACTTTGTAAGCATGATAAACACCTAACAGAAACAAAATGGCTGACATGGGAGCACAAGACAAAATGGCTGCCAGAGGCCATGACTGACAAAGTTCAGATCACGTCTTCTGTAGACAGCCTCACTGCTTAATGTAATGAACAGCATAACACAAAAACAAGTCTGAAGCAGCACAGAGGCAAAGTCAGCACAAACCAAGAACAAGCAGCAGGTGCATTCTCACAGCTTTAGTCTGTCCCTCAGCCACATTACACACTTACTATAAACACCAGTCTGTCAACCTGATTTAAATCGTATAAACTGCCAGTGATGAAAGAGTGAAGCACACATTTGCATCAGAAGCAGCAGAACAACACACAACACACACAAGAACTACATCTGTCAATTAGTAAAAAGGCTGTCCCACATATTAATGCTACCAAGGTGATGACAGTGTGCTTTAACACAGCACTCATCATCTATGGCCTCTCCTTATTACACTTTCAGTCACAACACACTGCACTAACCACAGTAACCAAACATGGCAGACCACAGTCATTTACCCAGTCACAGCTGCACTGATGCTTTTACACTGTCCCACACAACTTCATTCATTGAGAGCATTATAGCACCAAACCAGCACATTAATATGAAACCACACATGATTAGGACTCACTGACCCTGTTAGCCTTTCACATGCAGCAAAATACACTAACTACTTTAATAATTTAAATTAAGTTTAATTAATTTAATTTAATATTAGCAATATGCAGAGAGAAGACAGCATGAAACTGCCACATCATTACAGAGCTTCAGCAATATTAAGCAATGCTTATATTCTCAGTTCACTGTTAAAATGAATGAGCCCTGCTCCATTTAGCACCTGATTAACATAAGCCACAGTACTTTTCCATTAGCAGGCTAGCAGCCACAGGCTAACAGCCACATGCTAGCAGCCACAGGCTAGCAGCCACATGCTAGCAGCCCCAGGCTAACAGCCACGCCTGTCTGTACCAAACCAGCACGGCACAGACCGTTTGTAAAACACACCATAATCTCCAAAAAGCAGCCAGCACCATGAGAAGAGCTTTAAGAGACATTTGTTCCAGAACATTCCATCAACAGAGCTCAGCACATTTGAAACAGCAGCACATGTTAAACAGGCCAACCATTAGACTCACAGCAGAGCAGGTTATTGGACAAATACACACAGCACATCCACATTGTCTCCACACTGCACAATAACACCAATGTATGAAACGTTTTTAAACATGTAGCAACATTATCAGCATGACTATGTTAAGCTAGGAAGCTAACAGCAAGCGGGAGGAGCAAACCGCGTCTTACCTCTCATAAGCTGATGAAGGAGGGTCTGACCGTCGTTCGCGCCACACGGTTTTTATATCAGGGCCAAGGGTCCAATCAGATGTCCCCTTCAGTGACCGTGCACCTGGCTGTCATAGGACGGACTGTCTGTCAGTCAGTCAGTCAAATGTCAGCCATGTTGGTCAGTTTGTAACTGGTATCTTTATTGGTTAAGAAAAGGCCGGTCATTATTCAAAATGTGTACTCAGTAACGAATTGTGATGTTAAAAATAGCGAAGTACATTATTTTGTTACATTTGTACTTAAGTACAAGTAAAAGTACTGGCTTAAAAATAAAGTACAAGTACCCAGAAAAACTACTTAATTACAATAGTTACTGCCACCCTTGGATATATGCAGTCCACCCCTGGACACATGCAGTCCACCCCTGGATATGTGCAGTCCACCCCTGGACACATGCAGTCCACCCCTGGATATATGCAGTCCAGTGCAGTGTGGCATGCTCTGATCTGTACAATGGAGAAACAAACAAGACTGCAGGTCAGTATGCAGGTCTTGAGACCTGCAAAGAGAGAGAGCGAGAGCGAGGCACAGAACTACAAGGAAGACAGTTAACACAGATTATGAGACGATATTACCCAGTATGATCCAGACTAAGGAGAGTGGAGGAGAGGTCAGAGGGTGTTCAGAGGATCATGTTTGTGCCCCCCGACAACGTAGAGCAAGAGAGACTTCACGGGCCGGACTGCAGGTCATCATCCAGGTCTTGAGACCAGTGTGAGCCAGACTAAGGAGAGAAAAGGAGAGGTTAGAGGGTGAGAGGGAAACTGCTCAGTGGATCATGTTTGTGCCCCCCGACAACGTAGGCCTAGAGCAGCATAGCTGTGCTACACACTAGGTCTAAGGCTAACTGTACGCCTTACTAAACAGAAAAGTTTTAAGTCTAGTCTTAAAGGTGGAGGCAGTGTCTGCCTCTCGGACCCAGATTGGTAACTGGTTCCATAATAGCGGTGCCTGATAGCTGAAAGCTCATATCTGCAGTCGTGCAGTGTGCATGCTCTGATCTGTACAATGGAGAAACCAAACAACTACTCCAAAACTGGCCTTCAATGTTTGTCAAAGTTTGTCAAGATGCTTATGTTTAAGGCAAAAGCTGTGACCTTGTTCAAGTTTTGCAGCTTATTTTCGCTCGAAGCCGTGAAAACATGTTAATCAAACAGACGAGGTGGCCGAGTGGTTAAGGCGATGGACTGCTAATCCATTGTGCTCTGCACGCGTGGGTTCGAATCCCATCCTCGTCGTTTTGTATTTTAAGGTCAACGTCCTGACACAGGATCATCAGTTGATGGTGTCATAAACATTCCAACTTAAGACAGTTTGGACAGTAATACTGGTGTCCTATCTACACAGATCAGTCTATGGAGAAGTCCACAGTCTGTGCATTGGTCCAGCTGTAGGCATTAATGGAAAACCCACATTCAGTAGGTCAGGAAATGAGAATATGTGAAAAGGTTCAACATTGAAGACACCTGGAGCCACTCTAACCAGATAATGAGCAAACACCTGCAAAGGCCTTTAAATGGTCTCAGTCTAGTTCTGTAGGCTGCACAACCACAGGAAGACTGCTGACTTGACAGTTGCCCAAAAGACGACCATTGACACCTTGCACAAGGAGGGCAAGACACAAAGAGGCTGGCTGTTCACAGAGCTCTGTCCAAGCACATTAACAGAGGGAAGGGGAGTACAAGCAAGAGGGAGTACAAAGTGTTCTGCCCAAACAGGGACTTGAACCCTGGACCCTCAGATTAAAAGTCTGATGCTTCCAATTCGTCACTAGCGAGAGGTAGGGGGATTGATGCCTGCATCCTCCAGCCTGCATTTTAGGAAGGAGGGTGTAGCTGGATGATGAGGAAAACAACAGTCAGCATCATCTTCCATAAAAACACATGACAATAACGTGTGAGACAGAGAGTTTATGATCAGTGCTCCCCCTGCTGGTTAGGACATATGATGACATTTTAAATGTACCAGTCAAAAGTCACTCAGTGGTTTGTCTTTGTTTTTATGACTTTCTACATTGTAGCTTCATCCTGAAGACATCAGAGCTATGAAGGAACACATGTGGAATGATGCAGTGAACACAAAGTGTTAAACCAAGCAGAATATGTTTGATGTTTGACATTCTTCCAAGCAGCCAGCTTTTGCTTTGATGACAGCTTTGCACACTCTTTGCATTCTCTCAATCTGAACTGAACCACCAATGCTGTGCAATGCTGACATCTAGTGGTGGAATCGCAGGCTGCAGCCTCCTCATTCCAAAATCCCTCCTCCACATAAAGTCAAAAGTTCTAAATGTGAGTCATTAAATGAGAGGTTCCAGCAGAAACGTCCAAACATCTGAAGAGAAGCTGAGAAGCCTGAGATACAGGGGCTGCAAGCTGAGCTTCAACTGTTCCTGTTTAGACAATAAGAACAGATCATCACTGTCTTTTAAAATGTTCTGATCAAATCACATTAGTTTGTATATTTATATTACACACAGTCCATGTCTTGTTTGTTTTGTAGAGGTTTAGTCTTTTTGTGTCTTTCGTTTGCAATGTGTTCATTCAGTTTACTCTGGTGGTTTCTTATGTTTTTGGATTTTGTAATTTTAGAAGCAGCTAGAAAAGTTTCTATTTTCCTAAGGAACCAATACCTTGTTGTATGTGTTAATACATAGTGATATAAACCAAGGAATAGGCTATTATTGGGTATACTGTGCAAAACAAATTATTATTAAAAGCAGGTTAAAGATATTTGATCTGACACACACGCACACACGCGCGTGCACACACACACACGCACGCACACACACACACACACACACAGCTTCTCCCTAGTCATTGTTGTGTGTGGGCACTTTGCCCACACTGCCTCCAGTGGCGCTCCTTGCTGGTCATTGTGTGACGCTGCAGCCTTAAGCAATTTACCTCTGGGATTATTAAAGTATCTAAAATAATTTAAAAAAAATGAACCTCCACCAGAAAACACCAAGTGTCACCTCAGCCTCATCAATAATGCAGCTCTCTGCTCTTTATGGAGGCATACGGCTCTTTGGGCCTGTTGAAAGCCATGGCTTGTCACTCTGAGTTGTTTGAGTAAGTGCTTAAAGAGCTCTCACTAGTGTGACAGTGAACACAACTTGTCACACATTCAGGTGCTTCAGTGTGGAAATGATAAGAGAAGAGACGTCTGTGACTAAACTGCTGATGTACTTTGCAGAGCTGTTCAGTTCATGCTGACAGCGATGAGAAAATCTGTCATATCAACTGATCAAATGAGGACGTGTAGCAGCTCCTGCACTGCTTTCAGCACACAAAACTGACTGCAACGTGATGGAAATGGCCCTTTAGACACAAATAACACAATAATATGTAAATAAAAATAAATAAATAGACAGGAAGCAAGAGACGGAAACACAACAAAGAATAGTAAATGACAAAGCAAATGGACTCCACAGCAGACTGACCCAGGACTAATGATAGTGATCTCACCACATTTGATGTGTGTGTTTATCTGGTTTTAGGGGTCAGTGTGTGTTCATCCACACGCGGTCGCCTGTGTGTGTTGATGTAAATGTGTGTGTCCTGTCAGCCATGAGGTTCAAATCCCGGACAAGCCCTCATCTTTGAACTTCAGTAGATTGGATAGCTGCCTCATGTTTACGTTAACAGGATTAATCTTTAACCCAAATAAGTTCATGGTCAGTTTATGGGTGTATGAGAATAAGTTCTTAGGAGTTACAATAGACCACACACTTTGTTGGAAACCACATATAGAATACATCAAAAGTAAGCTATGTAAAGCTATAGGCATAATCTATAGAATTAAGAACGAATTAAACAAGAAATGTCTGTTTATCTTGTACTCATCACTGCTGTTACCATACATGTCATATTGTGCAGAAATTTGGGGAAATATTGGTAAAACAATTATTGATCCAATAGTGAAGCTTCAAAAAAGAGCAATAAGAATCATAAACAAAGCCTCATACCGTGAACATACTAATATGCTTTTTGTGGAATCCAATGCTTTAAAATTGATGGATCATAAACTCTCTGTCTCACATGTCATTGTCATGTGTTTTTATGGAAGATGATGCTGACTGTTGTTTTCTTGCTTCTCTCTGTAAACAGCTTGTAAACAGCAGCTTGAACTGCAGCTGCTCTGCCTGACAGCTGCTGTACAACTGAAGCTTGATTGATTGACTGATTGTTCATGAGCTTCAGTCTTGTTGAGTGTAGAGTCTCCAAAATCAGCTCATTGGCTTCTGCTTTCTTCAAGCTGTAAAGATTTTTGAACAAATGAATATGACAGGAATTGGAATGCTGCCATTCTAGTCTGCTGCAAGTCCATGCAGAGCTTTATAAAGAATAACAGTCATTACTGTGGAACAGAATTCAGCTCCCCCTGAATGGAAGGCAACATTTTTGGAATGAAAGTCAGCATAACAGAATGAAACGCAGGTTTTCAGAATGAAAGCCAGCGTTCATCCATGTGCCACTTCTACTTTACATTGATACGAATGGCCAGAAAACAAGCTAGCTCCGAACAGTTAATGTCAGCTTGACCATCATCCTGCTCTTAACAATAATCTGAGCAAAGTTCGGAACAGCTGTTTCCTCTTTGACCCATATTTGTCTGTTTGTCTCTGAATATAGTTGTGATGGATCATTGACACAGTGTGAGCCAAACATGACATCAGATATGATGCTTTTAGTTTAGAAGCAGCCGGAAATCACGAGTGTGACTGCTGCAAGCACTAACCACACTCATGATTTCCGGCTGCTTCTAAACTAAAAGTTTTCATTCTGTTATGCTGACTTTCATTCCAAAAATGTTGCCTTCCATTCAGGGGGAGCTGAATTCTGTTCCACAGTAATGACTGTTATTCTTTATAAAGCTCTGCATGGACTTGCAGCAGACTAGAACGCCAGCATTCCAATTCCTGTCATATTCATTTGTTCAAAAATCAGCATGGTCCAACAACGGATCCACTCCTGGTCCCGTGTGTTTTGCTGCTTCCTCTCTGCTCTCCCACCTCTGTGTGCTTGTCCCCCGCTGATTAGCTGCCCTGCCCTAACGTGCTGCACCCGTGTCTGATTGTAGGCAGGCCCTGTGCTCTTCACATGATTTGTCTGTGTGTGCAGGTATGTTCAGCACAGAGTTAGGTCAGGCATTGCTGTGTGTCTTAACCTGTTTGACCCGGACTTGCCTCTTAGAACTGTTTTTAGACCATGAAGCACAAAGGCCCCTCAGATCCTCCAGCTCCTCTCCGTGATGTGTCCTGACATACCAAAAGTAGGTCATATATCACATCATCAGAAGTCTGTGGAACAACTGCTCAAGTGAAACCAACCCAGTGTCCCTGGTGGTCTAGTGGTTAGGATTCGGCGCTCTCACCGCCGTGGCCCGGGTTCAATTCCCGGCCAGGGAATTTTTAAAATTGGGAAATTGGGACTGGAAGGAAATATTAATTTCCTTCCAGTCATTAATACAGTCCTACCTCGTGTCAACGAAGATTCTCAGTCATCCAGGTCATCATACTTAGAGAAGATTGAAGCAAGGCGTCTGGACCAAGCGGCAACCTTCGGGGCTCAAAGCGGAAGCCCATGCGGAAGTGTCAAAGCTTGTAATTCACGCTGCAACAGCTGGGGGTTGGCTCCAAAAGCGAGTAATTTCCCATAGACTCCCATGTTAAAATGGCCGTTTACAACTCGTTTCAATGGTATTCTGACTTAAAATTACGCCTAATTATGGGCGTTGCCGCTTGAGTGACAGACAGTTGACGTATCACAGCGTGAGTTTCCTGCTTCCACGATCGCCCGCCCCCCTAAACCCCGCTCGTGCTCCCCCTCTTTGTCCATATTCGGAGTTTTACTTGACGTGACGCTGCCAACATGGCGGCGGTCATCACGTCCCGGAACCTCCCACCGAGCCTCAAAACGGCTCTTCAGAAACAAACGGGTGACGTCACGGAGGCTCTGTCCATAGTTTTTACTGTCAGTGGTCTGGACTTGTAGGGTTTTCTTGAAGACGTTTCACTGCTCATCCAAGCAGCTTCATCAGTTCTAACTGTTGGTGGGAAACATGTTTTATATGTGGTTGCAGACCTCAGTGGGTGGTCTGGGTAAAACTTGCAAACAATAGCACTAAATGTTTCCATAATTACCTGTGATGGTCTGGCTGCCTGTGCCAGGTGTGTCTAATGACTGGCTAACGACTGTGAAACTGCTGGTAGACGGCCCATTGTTCTTGCTGTTAGCAAGCTTGCATGTCAGCTTAACATAGATGCTTCCTTGACTCCTCTTTCAAACCACCTTTCCTCTCTGTCTAAAATGTGAACATTGTTGTCCTCAAAGGAGTGTCACAGATGCTTCTCAGAGACAGAGTAAGCACACCCTTCCAGCGTGGCTTGCGTAAGGTGTGTTCATACTAAAGTCACACTGTTTCTCAACCAGCCCTGGAAAAGTTTAACACACCTGTCATTTCGTCGGAAAACAAAAAAATGATAACCCTAGACTAACAGACTTCAACAGGAGCACTAAACTATTTCAGACGTGAAATCAGTGACACCAAGGTCACCCTATTTTCTGAAGTAAACATATTGTGAGTTTCTGTAGTGTAGTGGTTATCACATGCGCCTCACACGCGAAAGGTCCCTGGTGCGAAACCTGGCAGAAACAGAACATTGTACAGGGATATAGTAAGACTGATGAAGAAAGAAGTGCATTCAGACTGAAAAGGCGGCTGCAGGAGGAGAGCTGGCCCAGTTTGGGTCAGGAAGCAGTGCAGCTGTGTTCATTGATCAGCTGCTGCACGTTGGTTAGCTGAGAACAACTCCTCTTCCTCATCCTCAATGTTACGGCACCATGCCTTTTGGTTAGGGTGGAGAAGTTTTTGTCTTAGGCTTGACTTGACATGTAGCAGTGCTCCGTCAGAATATGTGAATATATTCTGTGAATACGCAGCTCACATGAAGTACTTGGAATGTCTTTCTTTCTTTTTAATCAGGATGCTAGTTGAATAGAACACATGTTCTCAGTAGCTGCCCTCACCGTAAACAAGCTGTGCACACACCTGACTCCTGGTCTGTATGAGGAGCGCCAGTGAACAACTTATTTTCATGTTAAAGCACCTTGACATATTTGATTTATTTTCTATTCACAATTGATTTTGTTGTTCTAGCTTACATAAATGTCATTGTCTGTACTGTATCCCCAATGGTACAGCAAATCATACAGTTGTTGTGGCCGAGTGGTTAAGGCGATGGACTTGAAATCCATTGGGGTTTCCCCGCGCAGGTTCAAATCCTGCCAACAACGGATCTTTTCATCTCCAAGATCACCTTATGCTCCTCCATGTCTGAGGACCAAACCGTGGCACAGTCAATCTGACACTTCTAAAAACTATCATTTTAAAATTGCTGGACCGAGAATGTTGCCTTCCATTTCAGAATGCTGACTTCCATGATGTCACAGGCCGCTGTCGGGTTAGGGGTTTAATTGCCTGCTTGTTGGCACAATTGTAGAGCACCTTCCTAATAAAGTAAACAGGGTAGAATGGACAGTGAAGGCTTGTAGTCTCAAACGACCATGTGATCGTGAACACAGCCGGCTTGGAAGCAATTCAACGTGTGCCATGTTGGCACGTGACTACTTGCTCAGCTGTCGGCAACTTTCTGTGATAGCTGTCTGTCAAACGGAGACTCGGGTCGGTGCAGATTTACCTGCGAATGAAATGGAAACAAGTAAAGGAGCACCAACACCAAACTGGACAGGACAAACTGGACAAGACCATGCACTCATGGACAGAACCAACCTGGGTCGTGATGGAAATTTTAATATCTGTACATGCAGCCTCTCCTTTAATCATTGTTACTTCCCTGGGACACCCGACCTCCTGTTTCTCACTAAAGTAACAAATCCCGTTGCCTTTTTCCATTCAACATTGATGTCTGGGACCTTCCCAATACAAGAGACTCTGATGTGGAGAGAGTCCTGAGCTAGCATCCCACACACCAGGAAGTCAACATCAGAACTTCAAAGTATAATCAGAAGACAGATGGGTCTGTGACCGGCTAGAAGAGGGTGTGACTTGATTAGGGGGGGAGGCTACTGCAGGTATAACTGTTGCATGTTCCCCATGTTCTTTGTGTGCAACAACCCAGAGCTCTGTGACTCAGAATCTGCCTCATTGTTCAATAAATTGTAATCTTGAGACCAGAATTTATCCGCTCCTTCCTCATAAACCAACTCGGGAGGTGATCAAAAGAAACAAGGGGAATTTTAACCCTAACACTGTACCCCTGCATACAAGTGCTGCTCAGGCTAACACAGAGCGTTAGCTCTGGGCTAACGTTAGCCTGCCAGCTACGCTACAAAAGTAAAGCAAAGCACTTTTGGATTGCGTTAGCTGGCGGCGAGCTGCGCTCTCAGTGTGTTAAGGATGAATTCATCGTGCCTGTGTAGAAACCTCCAAGTCCTAACCGTGTTTACCACTTACCTCTGACAGCTATATGACGCGACCATAGACATTAGCTACAACGAATGCTAACTAATCTTAGCTGCTTGTAGCCTGTCTACCCCAATGTGAACAATGACTGACACTTCTTCTTAAACTCAAGGTCCATTTATCTTAAGGCATGCACATTGTTTCACATAAAGAAAATAAACTTATTAAATAGAAGACAGAAAACTTACCAACAGTAGTTTCAAGCAGAGGCGGATGGTGGGTAGGACAGCATGTGTTTTTAGCATTACATCCCAGTCAGTGGTGTCAAAGCAGTCCCTCAGACCATCCTCTGCCTCAGCTGACCACTTCCTGATTGAACGTGTGGTTTTAGACATCCTTTTGACCAGGGGGGTGTACTGTGGTTGCAGTCTTGCTGTTACTGTGTGTATCTTCTCATAGGCAGCTGATGCGTCCGCGCTCGGTGGGGCGTAAATACAGAGCACGATCACATGACTTAGCTCCCTCGGCAAGTAATATGGCCGCAGGCTAACAGTTCCAAGTCCTGACAACACAGTACCTTTTTCACTGAGACATGTCCTGGGCGTTCATTCACATATATGATGAACCTCTGCTCTTCCCACAAGCGTTCGTGTCTCTGTTGGCTCTCACAGCAGTAAAGCCTGGTAGATCCACATTAGCATCCGGTCTCATATCAGTGAGCCACGTCTCTGTGAAGATGTATAAGCTGCACTCACGCTAACTCTGTTGATTGTTAAGCGCAAACAGCTCATCCATCTTATTCAGTAGTGAGTTGACATTCCTTATTATTGCCGAGGGGGTCATTGGCTTAAAATGTCTACGTGCAGCCTTTACTTCCGACGTTAGTCCTCAGTGCAAAGACTTCTTCTCTTGAAGAAACAATATCAGTTCTAGAATGATTGCTTCTAGGAGTTTGAGCAGACTGCTGTTTACACGGTCTAAATTGGAATATGAACCTATTTGGGTTGAAGATTATTCCTGTAAATGTAAACCTTCTCGAGGTGGTGGCCTCATCTTTTTACCACATACAAAGCAGTTATTTCATCCATTCCCAGGAAGTTTCACTCCAAGTCACATGCTAACAGCAAGAACAATGGGCTGTCTACCAGCAGTCTCATAGTCGTTAGCCAGTCATTAGACACACCTGGCACAGGCAGCCAGATCATCACAGGTAATTATGGAAACATTTAGTGCTATTGTTTGTGAGTTTTATCCAGACCACCCACTGAGGTCTGCAACCACATATAAACCATGTTTCCCCACCAACAGATCAACAACTGATGAAGCTGCTTGGATGAGCAGCGAAACCTCTTCAGGAAAACTCTACAAGTCCAGACGCCTTGCTTCAATCTTCTCTACAAACATGCCAAAGCAAACAGTTTTTACCAACAATGTTACACACTGAGTTTTGAAGGTCTTAACCACTAGTCTTAAGTTGGAATGTGTGAAAACGACGTGTGAAAAATTGTAATTCATGTGTGTTTATAGACTCCTATGTTAAAATGTCCAACTTCACAGCAGAAATGAACATGTTTACAGCCTGGTACAAAAAAACATTCTGGTCTCAAATGATAGGTTCTCTTCTAGTGTCAATTGTATGGGGGTGAATTTTTTTTTTACAACTCACTTGTTTTAATTCAAAGTCAGCTTTATTGTCAAATCTGCTATATGTGCTGGACATACAGAGAATCGAAATTGCGTTACTCTTCACTCCATATATAACATATAACTAAAAACTTGTGTAAGTGTAAAAAAATGTACCTACAATGAGGCACACACAAAATACAAGGCACAAAAATGAAGGCACAATGCAGTAAGAGTGCAAAAGATGTATAGTGCAAGACAGTGCAGTTGGCATAATGTAAACAGTCCAGGAATGGTTTAAGTTATAGCAGCTTATATGAGACTGGATGACATGACTAGGGTGCAAGAGAATGCACAGGGTAAAGTGGCTGGTGCACGGAGTTCCTAACTTGGGGGGGTTCTTTTGTAGAGGGAAGGGGGAGAAAGTGGGGCACAGCAGGGAGAGAGTTCAGCTTCCTGACAGCCTGGTGGATGAAGCTGTCCCTCAGTCTGCTGGTTCTGGCCCGGAGGCTGCGCAGTCTCTTTCCTGATGGCAGCAGACTAAAGAAGCGGTGTGAAGGGTGGGTGGGGTCTCCTGTGATGCGGAGGGCCTTTCGGATGAGACGGCTGTCGTAGAGGTCTTGGAGGGAGGGGAGAGGGACGCTGATGATCCTCTCAGCTATGAGCAGCACTATGCGATGAAGCGTCTTCCTGCAGGTGGTGGTGCAGGCTCCGTACCACAGTGATGCAGCTGGACAGGATGCTCTCAAAAGCCCCTCTGTAGAAGGTGCACAGGATGGAGGGAGGGGCTCTGGCTCTTTTGAGCTTGTGGAGGAAGTAGAGGCGCTGCTGTGCCTTCTTGGTCAGGGATGCAGTGTTGTTAGTCCAGGAGAGGTCCTCAGTGATGTGCACACCCAAGAACCCCGTCGATGGTCAGAGGGGTGTGCTGACTGTGTGCTCTCCTGTAGTCCACAACCATCTCCTTTGTCTTCTCCACATTCAGGGAGAGGTTGTGGTCCCTGCACCACTCGGCCAGAAGGTGCACCTCATTCCTGTAGACGCCTTGCTTCAATCTTCTCTACGTATGATGACCTGGATGACTGAGAATCTTCATCAACATCTTCCTGTAGTTTGTTTCATCTCCACCGAAGATGAGACCCACCACAGTTGTGTCGTCCACAAACTTCACAAAGATGTTGGAGTTGTGTATCTTTGAAGAAGAACTTGTTTCTGTCACAGCTTTTGCCTTAAACATAAGCATCTTGTTTGAAGACAAACTTTGACAAACATTGAAGGCCAGTGTTTGGAGTAGTTGTTTGGTTTCTCCATTGTACAGAACAGAGCATGCCACACTGCACTGGACTGCATATATCCAGGGGTGGCAGTAAAAAGCAGCTTCCCTGAGGGGAAACTCAGTGATGCTGTAACCTCTGTTATGCTGACTTTTTTTTTAAAAAATACTTTAATAATCCCAGAAGGGAAATTAATTAAGGCTGCTGCCAAGCAGTGTCATACAATGACCAGCACTGGAGGCAATGTGGGTCAAGGACACACAATCCTGCTCTACCACTGAGCCACTGCTGATGTTGCCTTCCCTTCTGGACTGCTGACTTGCCAGAATACTGACTGTTACTCCTGAATTCTACGTATAATTCCGGAATTCTGTTGACTATTCTGGAATGCTGCTGCTTATTCCGGATTTCTGCCTTTCATTCTAGGACAAACAAATGGACTGCTTTGTGGCTCTGTGGCTCAATGGATAGTGCATTAGACTTCTAGATAAACACAGGAGAAGTGATTCAAAGGTTGTGGGTTCGAGTCACTCTGAGGTGCGATGGCTGTCGCAATGGCTGCAGCACAGAGCTCAAACTGTACCGACCAGCTCAGAGGAGAAGAAGAAGGAGCAACATCACATCAGGAAGGCCCTGCAAACCTGTGGCTATCCCAGCTGGGCTGTCATCAAAGCCACAAAAACAAGACCCACAAACAACAAGACAAAGACAACAACTGGCTGAGGAAGAACATTGTCACTGCAGAACTGAAGAAGCTACTCGGGGGAGTGTTGGTCCCACTTAAGATTAAAATTTAGGGTGTTTTCACACTTGCTCCCTTTCGGCCCTCTAAACGAATGCAGATCGATGACTCAGGATTTTTTGCTCTATTTAACCCTAACTCTATTTTCCCTGAATGTGCAGTAATTTAACCAGAAAACACAGGAGAAAGCCGACATTCTGCTTCAAGTGAAAACTACCCAGACTTCAGTGCAGTGGAGGAGTCTGAGAGCTCTAGTGGACCTGGTGTGAACAGAAAGAGGACTAAATTACATAAAACCAGTGACCCTGACATGATTTGAACATGCAACCTTCTGATCTGGACTCAGACGTGCTACCATTGCTCCATGAGGTCTGTTCACAGCTTCTGCTCTTCAAAGGACTCAGTTTAGCATGACATGATTAGCTTGATGTTCATATATGTGTTACACATTATTACTAGATGAGCTGCAGTGAAACATCCAAGCCACCACGTCCCAGCACATATCAGAGATGCAGAACAGATGGAACAGTCTTATGGAGTGATGGAGGCCATGAAGCCTCCTAAAGCTTTGAATGGAGCTGAAGTCATGATGCACTGACCTTTCTTTTTATATCTTGTCTCATAAGTATTTGTTATAATATTGCCCCAAAAAGTCAGTCACACTTGTGTGAAACCAGCCTGTCCAGTTAGGATCAACACTGATTGTGGATCAGTTTCAGCTGCTGTTGTGCAAATGGAACAGACAACAGGTGGAAATGAGAGGCAGTTATCAAGACAGCCCCTATAAAGGAGGTATGTGTTATAATACTAAATTATGTCTTCAGCTACTTTTATACTCATTATTAATCCCAGATTAAGGTGTCATTTAGGAGAGAGATTTAAATTATATCTTTATGTAACTTCTGTGAAGTATACAAGGTTATTTTCGCAATGACATGATACAGACCATGTATGTATTTGATTATATAAGCTTACACTTAGAGAAAAACACATCTATAACTCTTACAGAGAGTTAGGGAGGAACTCTTTGATGCAGTGAAGGCCGAAGCACTAGGAGGCATGGACTAAGATAAATCATCCAACATAGAAGGGACAAAGGGTTTCATAGTCATAAATATGTTAGACCAATTATGATAATTAGTAGGTGGAGATAAAGGGGCAACATGTCCCAATATGGGAATACCTACGAGGGTCTTGAAGAACTGTTTATCTATTATGCAAATGTACCTCAACTTTCAATAAAACAAGCCTGTGTCCAGGGGAGGGGCAGAACACTTATGGACGGGAGTGAAGCAGACTGAAAGGCCTGTGTTCACTAGGTGTTCTCCCTTTTGCAAAAGGCGAAACTACAAAACCCAGGGTATTTTCTTTCACTCAATGTTCTGAATACAGGAGACGGAATCTGACAATCCGGGGTGACCAGGGAAGGTCACGACATTTTTGGGATAAAAGGTAATTATATTTTTCTCAGATCCGTCAATTGAACACAGGGGTTGATTACGAACAGACAGAGGACATGTGGCGCGCCAACAATAAGGTGAGCAGACCTTTTATATCTGCATTGACTACTCTAAAGTTTAACGTGTCCCGAGCCTTAGTAGTAATCTGCCTGTAAATTATACGAACATTGACTGAAACAAAAGAATAAGAGAAATGGAAAAAAGAGGTTAAAGAATTCTTGTAAGAGTAAAGATAAAGAATAAGAGAAATGAAAAAGAGGTTAAAGAATTCTTGTAAGAGTAAAGATAAAGAATAAGAGAAAGGAAAAAGGAAAAAGGGGTTGCAAAATCCTGAGTGTGGCGACTCCACCGGTGCTCTGACGAGAGGCCGGAAAAGCTGGGTTTGAGTCCCGGGGCTTGAGGAACCCTAAATCACTACATAAAGAGAGAGGAAAAGGAACAACAGGCAAACACATGGTATGAATGTTGGAACGACTGGAAACTGAAACAACGACCGCACTAGTTAGGCGGAAGTTGTAGTAAGTCAACAGGCTTCCAAATTACAGACGTATAAGATTCAGGTGTCGTGGAAGAGAGGCTAGTCTCAAATCCACTGGACTGAGTACTAGGGACATAGCGTGCCATATTTCTCAGTCGGCCTGAATCTAGATATTTATGACTGTGAGCCTCTCTAAAAGAGAGACGGCAAGAACAGATGAACTGTGAGTAGTCGGACTGGCTACAAGAACAGAGGAAAGTCCTGTGAGTTCAAAAGCACCCCTTACTGAGACACACAGCTGAGAGTGAAGCTGTAACACACACACACATACTGAGCGCTCATATTACGGGTAATGCATGAATGAGAAATGTGGATGAGTGCCAGGGACGTGTGAGCTGAAGCAGCAGCACTGCTGGAAACCTAACCGGTGTTAACGTAAAGCAGTGGTCTGTTGAAGTAGGTTCACTCACGAACTGGATTAGTTGTTTTTTCTGATGTGTACACAGTTTGGTAGACGACATAGAAACCTTGTAACTGCAGTTTTGTAAATTTGAATTTAAACTATAGTTTTGTAATTCCTACGTGACCACGAGATTAAGACTTTAATGACTGACGACATGGACTTAAGTGTGCACAGAGACATGACTGACGACGGGTGGGGTCCGCACAGCCCACTAAAGACGGTAGAAAAACAGCTGACGGTCTTAGGCGACATACTGAACCAGACTTATGACTCTAAGACTGCAGCGGCAGAAGTGATTCTTATGAAGGATGCTGTAGATAAGTTGTTGGCAGAAAGATGTTGTGAAAGTTGATGGTGAAAGATAGAGGAAGTTTGCAGAAGGAGTTTTGGAGAAAAGAGGGAGAAGCGAGGTAAGACAGAGAGAGGGCCAAGGAAAGTGCAGAGCAGTGTGGTTGGACTAAGAGAGGAAAATTTAGAAAGGAGCAGGAGAAGGCGGAGGAGCGAAGAACTCAGTGGGCAAGATGGGCTTTGGTATGTCAGGGTGTAACTCACCTCATGACAGGAAAGCCCAAAGCAAAGAAAGGGAAAACAGAAAAGAGTAGCGACCCTCCCCCTACACACAATCTGATATACTGCCCTTTATATCCTTTGCCTAGTGGAGCAGCCTGCCCCACCTTAAAATGGGATCTGAAACAGAGTCCATGAGAATATATTAATCAAAGCAAAGACGCATGGATTCAGAGGGTGTGGTACAGGACCGCCGTCCTAAACGGGGTCCCAGAGAATGTGAAAAATGCCATGGAAAGTAAACTAGACATGGCAGATTGTGATTCCAATGTATGGGAGAGACATCTAAGATAAGATAAAACTTTATTAATCTGGAAGGAAATTCTTGTGCCAGAGGAATCAAGTTACATTAAATGCAGTTAAGTACAGAGTATGAGTGTATAAGTGTCACTATAATCCAAATCAGAGTATAGTACGCAGTATGGGGACAATATATGATACATGGATTTTTTAGTGCATCATTTGACTCGTGCCCAGGATGCAGCACACACAGAAAGTAAGGATGTACAGGAATTATAGACTCAATTATTAAAAATGCAACTGGCTGAGGCCAGACAAAAAGCTAATGACAAAAAGAAAGACAAAACTAATAAAGTCACGGTGGCCACAGAGGGCTCCACTACACCACCTGACACACCTTGGGTGCCACAGCTATTTTATCCTAATTATGATCAGCCGCCCACAGGGTCATACAGGGGCAAGGGACCAGGGAGGGGCAGCTGGGGAGGCCGGCGCAGAAGGGGTAGACCGCCTAGGGGACAGCTGAGGGGAGACTTCAGTCGTGACTGCTGCTACTACTGTGAGGAGCTCGGACACTGGACAAAGGACTGTCCATACATTATGAGGCAGTACAGCTGAGAGGGACAGCACAGTCGAGGGCGTGCAGCATCTGGTCCATAAGGGGCTTCTTTCCGCCCTGCTGGAGCTCCATGGAAGGGGCAGTTTTCTGTTTCCGGCTGGGAACAGGAAGGGGATAACATCTCCCGACAATGACACTCCCCACAGAGCAGCTCTGATGACATCGTTACGGCAGATCCGATGTTGTCTATGCGAGAAGAAGATGAGACACTGCCTTTTTTGGTAGACACAGGGGCCACCTGTTCTACTCTAATGCATACATCTTCTAAGAAACTGTCAAATGACTCTATCACAGTGATGGGCTTCTCTGGGGAGAAACAGACTCTGCCTATAACCACTCCAATGACTGCTCAGCTGGGACATCAGACTGTGTTACACTGTTTTGTATATTCACCCACAGTGCCTCTGGATATACTGGGAAAAGACTTGCTGATTAAGCTTGGAGCATCTATTTTATGCAGCCCTGACGGGTTGACAGTGACACTGCCGGACGGCACCATGTTCCACTGTAATGCCTCCGACACAGGTGGACAGTATCTTGTGAGACCTGTAGCTGACCCTTGTGCGGACATCTACTGGGGTCTGTTACATGCAGAAACACCACACGACCCGGGAATCCTCTCTGCCTACCTGCAGTGGAAGCCCTGGATAGCCCAGCTCGAGCCATATGTCACTCCCCCTGACCCCCCTCATGTGACTTTGTTTTATGACAGGCGGCAAACTGATTGGTATCATGATAACTTCACATGCTCCCTAGAGGAGAAAAACTGGTTGATTTTAGTCTGAGATATTTTTGTGGCATCTGAGGGCGTAGCAGCTGGTGTGGATTTTACACTAGAACAACAGGCTTGGTATATGATCAGTGATGAAGGGCATTCCCACGTCTTATTAGCTGTACATCCAAAACATCAGGCAAAAGAATTAGGTGGCATGGTTAAACGTGCCATAGCTCAAACAGATTGGCAACCTACACCTATAGCACAAATCATGTACTCTCCATTTGCCAAAGCATATAGAATACATGTTTCAGCTACTAACACTGTTACATTAGCACACGAACAGCTTGCCAGATATCATGGAAGAGAAAAAATAGATCACCCTCTTGCTCAGGCTTTGATTAATGACTTACCGACACATTTATGAGCAGAGGGCCCCACTGATGTAGGCTTAGCAAACTGTGAGCCTGTGACATTCCGGGTTTACACATCTGAACCTTTGTGAATTAGATTTGGCTAACGCTTTCTTTTGTCTTCCTCTGGCTCATGAATGTAGAGATATTTTTTAAACTACGTTGCAAACTACACTGGTCTCATACAGCCACTTAGAGACCTAGTTAGAGAACATGGCATGTGTAATTTAACAGCCCACCTAAATTGGACACAGGAAGCTGAACACTCTTTCATTGAACTGAAATAATCTTTGGCTACAGCAGCAGAACTAGCCACGCTGGACTACACTTTACCATTCTATTTAGATGTCTCTGGAACAGATACCTGTGCAAACGGCATCCTGTTCCAGAGAAAAGGGGGAGAGAGAGTAATACTGATGTACATGGAAAAAGACACCCTCAGTGCACACAACATGCAGCAGGAATAGCTAAGCTAATTCAGAAAACTGAACACATGGTCATGGGACACCAGCTGTAAGTACTCACAACACATAGTGTAGTCGCATATGTAAACTCAGAGACATTCACACTCACCCCACTGAGACAGAGGAGAATGAGCAAGATTTTGGAAGCACCAAACATTACCTTCACACATGATGGTATAAACATGGCAGAGCAGATAGAAGCTGTAGAGCCACATACATGTGCAGAGAGGGTAACCAGAGACGAAAAAGTCAGAATGGATTTACAGGCCACACCACTAACAGAGGCTAGAAATCTGTTCACAGACGGGTGCTGTTTCAGACATGACACAGAAGGACTCGGCATACACAGTTGTTGAAGACACACGGGAAGAGATGAGGACGCTGAAAGCAGAAAGACTGGAGGGACAGCAGTCAGTACAGAGAGCAGAGGTGAGAGCAGTGATTGAAGCACTTGAAATAGGGGAAGGACAACACATCAATGTTTTCGCTGATTCAGCATATGCGGCAGGAGCAGCGCATGTGGAGTTGGGCCAGTGGCTGAGAGTAGGATTTCTGACTGCAGATAACAAACCCATAAAACATGAGGTAGAAATGAGAGAACTTGTAGAAGTCCTGTTGTTGCCTAGCAAGGTAGCTGTAATAAAATGCAAAGGTCATGGAACAGGCGCTGACAGGATCACCAGAGGAAATAATGCAGCAGATCAGGCAGCAAAGCAGGCAGCAGGCTATGTTGAACAGATGATTTTGATGTGTTCAGAAACGGACTTACCTCCCCCTGTTGACTGGAATGACTTAACACAACTACAACACAAAGCCTCTCCACAGGAAAAGACTTTGTGGAAAGTGAGGGGGGCAACTGACACAGGAGGAGTATGGAGGATGGACGACCCATACTGCCACCTGGATTGAGACAAACTGCCATGGAAGAAGCACATGGGCTAGGCCATGTGGGGTGTCGTGACAAACTGTCATTAAATTACTGATTAACACCTACATCCCTAGACATGGTTTTCCTGAAAAAATCAGATCTGACAATGGAACACATTTCAAAAATAAAGACCTCCAGCAGGTGGAGGCTATGTTGGGACTGAAGCATGCTTTTGGTACTGTTTATCATTCACAGTCTCAAGGAAAGGTGGAAAGGATGAATCAAACCTAAAACAAAAATTGGCTAAAATCTGTGCACAGACCAAATTTATATGGGTTCAAGTATTATCTATTGTATTGATGTTCTGGTAATAACGCCATATAATCTACACCTTATGAGCTTCTTACAGGTCGACAGTTTCCTGGACCAGCTGGCCGGCTGAGACTGAAAGAGTATGTAGTATGATATTAATATAAACCATAATGAATTTAAAGCTTTGGTGTTAGCCGAGTGGGTACTTCTGAGGGTCATCAAAAGGAAGTGGTCGGAGCCAAGGTGGACAGGTCCCTATCAGGTGACGGAACGCACCTCACGCGCAGTTCGGCTGAGAGGAAAGGGGGACACCTGGTTCCACTGGAGCCAGTGCGCAGCTGCAGAGGAGCCTCAACGATCTCTACAGGACGTCCACGCTGATCTGAGGGCGCAGAAGTCTGAATCGGCTGATTCAGATACGGATCCTGTCACAAAAGGGGCAGAATAATCCCCTGACAGGAATCCAGGATCCCGGGTAGTCTAACCCCAGGGATCCGAAGAAAGAAAACACATCCTGAGGGACGAGAGGACCAGAGAATCAGGCGGGGCGCTGGACGATGAGGCAGACGGACAGGAACACATACATGAACTGATAAAACACAATTTTGAACATTCTTACTGTAGGATAATTTTCATTACATTTGAGCTGTTAGGAGTATCTGGGGGCGGGAACGGTGAAAGACCGACCGATTAAAATACCCCCACATACTATGATGTATAACATGTATTTGTTTTCTTGTTGGGATAACCATATTAGGGTTGTTCATAATTTCTTTGATCTATTGGTTACACTGCGAGTTCCCTGGACAGAGGTGTAAAACTACATATTAATTTTTATATTAATCTTTATACTGTTCTACTCGTCACTTATATTACTTTTATATTATCCTATTGGTTATAATCATGGTTGTGGTTCTATTCCTCCTGACGGTCTATGTGTTGTTACAGATAGGTCAACACACTGTACTATCTGATCCATGCACTAACTCCACTAATACTTCCCGAAACACAGAATGGCACATGGTTCCTTGTCTGTGCTGTGTTTGTAGGTCATGACCCCTGTTGGAAGGTGGGATTTTGGCAAACACATAGTCTGCCTAATACAACCACCTCCACAATCCCAGAGAGTTCAGCAGTGCAGGGAAGCTTAGTGACAGGTAAGAATAATGCTAATTCAGGAGGGGTTGTTATTGTATCAGGAACAGAAGGATTGTATACTGATCAATGGTTTCAGGTTGCTACAGGTGTCACTGGCTACAGGAATAATTGGCTTTTATTAGCTGAACAGTCAGCTAATGCATTCCAAGTTGATTGTGTGGTCTGCTTGGGACCCAGACCTTAGTTACAGGTGGTGCCAGCTTCTCTGACCACCGACTGTTTTATACTAGTTATGACTCGCTCGGTTCCCCCTAAAAAATGCATGGAATGGGATGTTATATTCCCCATCACCAAGCTATCTGAGAAACATCCTGTTTTCCACAAATGTGGCCTCTGGAGATTTTTCTTGTGTTAACCTTACTGTTACAGGTGCAAGCTTAGGACAGATCAAGGAGACATGGTGAATGATCACTAACTTTTCACTAACTTTTTATTAGCTTTGAACACATGTTTACTGTTTGATTGTTCATGAGCTTTTACTTATATTTTTGATACATATAACCTTTGTCACGGTTTTCTTTGGGTGTTGGACTCTAGTAGAGTCCAAAAGGGGGAATTGTGAAGTATACAAGGTTATTTACGCAATGACATGATACAGACCATGTATGTATTTGATTATATAAGCTTACACTTAGAGAAAAACACATCTATAACTCTTACAGAGAGTTAGGGAGGAACTCTTTGATGCGGTGAAGGCCGAAGCACTAGGAGGCATGGACTAAGATAAATCATCCAACATAGAAGGGACAAAGGGTTTCATAGTCATAAATATGTTAGACCAATTATGATAATTAGTAGGTGGAGATAAAGGGGCAACATGTCCCAATATGGGAATACCTACGAGGGTCTTGAAGAACTGTTTATCTATTATGCAAATGTACCTCAACTTTAAATAAAACAAGCCTGTGTCCAGGGGAGGGGCAGAACACTTATGGACGGGAGTGAAGCAGACTGAAAGGCCTGTGTTCACTAGGTGTTCTCCCTTTTGCAAAAGGCGAAACTACAAAACCCAGGGTATTTTCTTTCACTCAATGTTCTGAATACAGGAGACGGAATCTGACAATCCGGGGTGACCAGGGAAGGTCACGACACTTCTCCTTCTGATACACTCTGATAGTTATTCAGTTACAACATGCTGACTGGAAATCTGCAAAATGAGCCCTGAATTTTTAGAGAAAGTAGAAAGGACACCAGTATTACTGTCCAAACTAAACTAAAGGTTCCACTGAGATTTGAACTCAGATCGCTGGAGTCAAAGTCCTAACCATTACACCATTACACCAAAGTGCTAACCATTACACCACGGAACCTGCTTCTCATTGGTCTTCTTCTCCTCCTCTACCCTGCCGACTGTCAGCAGTTTGACATTGGTAAAGATACGTGCAAAGATTTCTTTGTGTCAACAAAGACTGAACACTTTGCATATCACTGTCCTCCATGAGGAGGCTGTCCTCCATGTCTAGATAAGGCTTGCTGTCTAGCAGCTGGGAGAAATGTCTTTTTGTGGCTGTGGCATTAGCCCAACATTGAATCATAAAGTTTATTTATTGCATAACAGGAAGTGGTCTTGTATTAGGGTGTGACCCTCCTGAGAAGCAGAACCTCTCCTCTGATAATTGTCTCTCATTGGACAGATATGAAAATTAGCCTGAGCTATCCGGGCTCTACATGTTGTTACAGAGAATAATTCTGTGCAGACAGGTTAACTGAAACAGAGAGCACTGATTAAGGGTGAACTTCCTGTGTGTGCAGACAGTGGAGGTGGTTTCAGGTGTTGGCATCCCCATGGTTCAGATGAAGAAGTGGTTCCAGTTCCTCACAGGTCCTGTGTTCAAATCCCGGACGAGCCCACATCTTTGAACTTCAGTAGATTGGATGTTTGCATTTACAGGATTAATCTTTATTCCAACTTAGACCCTGTAAACAGCTGTCTGCTCAAACTCCCAGCAGCAATCATTCTAGAACTGAGACCAAATCATCAACCGCAAGCTCTACTTCCGACTGTATCCTGGGGAAGCCACTCCACGCCTGTATGGACTCCCCAAGATACACAAGGAAGGAGTCCCCCTCTGCCTCCTTCAGGTGATGCTTTATGGCCTCTGATGTCACCTGGAGATAGTGGAGAAAAAACAGACAAAAGAAGTGAAAGAGGAGCATGACAACTAGAACAAGAACAACAAAAAGTTTCAATTACAATTAGGAAAACGATCAGAAAGTTGAAAATGATGACAGGTATGATCTCTGCCAGATCCCCACCTTTGACTCCTGGAGAGTCTGAACGAGCTCCTCATTGTCAAGTATATTCCCCTTAGAGTTAGAGAGAAGCTCAACAATGCGGTCCTCGATATCTTTCAGCTGATTGCGGTCAGCGTTGATGCGAACAATCAGCTTATTGCTCTGTTCCTCAAGATGTGGACTCTCAAGACGCACCACATCACTTTAAAGAGAGAAACAAGTTGCAGGGTAATTGTAATTTTCAAGGGTTTTGGAGGTAGAGAAAGGAGAAGAAAGGGGGGAAAAGAGGGTAAGGGTAAGGTTGTGAATGTGAGTCTTAAAGTTTGGTTAGAATTCAATATCTGTCTTGTGTCTACCTGAGCAGTTGGTCCTTCAGGCCAGACTCAGTCACAGTGAAATTGATGATTGTAACTTTAATACATTTCTGGAAAACAGAAAAAAATGTACATGCCAAAAGACACATTTTACATTAATCGAAGCCAGGATCACACACACTACAATTCTAATGAAACACTAATTAATTTATGCCAAGTGTATTAGCATTCAAGGAAACATGATCAGACATGGAAACACAATAAAGAAGCAGTGAAAATATCTTAATTTAGTGCAAATTTGCAATGCTGAACGAGCTGGTTGGTGTCCTTTCTACTGTATGAAGGGAAGCTTGGTATTGTTGCGTTAGGTATGCTGGGGCGGAGGCCAGTCTGTGACTTTGTCTCTGACTGTGTCTGAAAGGAGGTTCTATTTTCATAGAATACATATGTCCTCTGAATTAATTTACGCCACCTGATCCTGTGGGTCGATCATAAGAGGCCAGCGACGGTCTTTGGTTACCAGGATTGCATTCTCTGTAGATACAGTGTCACAGGGCAACCCTTCAGTGTTCCACTGGAGGATGTCATATGGATCACTCAGAAAGTCGATCAGGCTGAAGGGGGAACTGATGGGTATGTTTAGCTTCTGACACTGCTTAATCCACTGGGGAACAAGAGTAAACAGGGTATATGGTATTAGCTGTTACTGCTTTTTCACAATATGTTTCTAAAAAAAAAAACTCTAGACCAGGCTCACATTGCCGATACCAGCTGCACACTTTATCACAGAGGCCCTAAAGGTTTTAAACCATCCCATCACACTGTACCTACCAGCTGTCTATGGTGGGAAGTGAAGGCTCCATAGTAGGCAATGCAGGCAGCTGCAATGCATACATTTCCCACAACACTGTTGATGTCCTGCTCAAGATTTGCAACATTTTTTTCCCAGCGTATCTGCTGTCCCCCAGAGCAGAAGTCAGTTTCCCTGCTCTGTCCAGTCGAGCCTGTGTCAGAGCCATTTTGTAGGTTCTTCATCTGATCCTCCACCTCCTTAAGTTGTTGTTGCTTTTCCCTTAGTGTTTTCTTGGTTGTATCCAGCTCTGCCTGCGTAGGTAAGGGTAGCGGGAGAAGAGTATGCAGACCAGTCCCGAACCCTGAACACGCCCGATTACGGAACTGACAGAGAGAGAGTGGCAGAGAGCGCGAGCTTTGAGCAGACGGAGACAGACGGAGACAGACAGAGTTCCTTTTTTGGTTTTTGGCCTTATTTGTTTAGATTACTTTATTACTTTTATAGTGTGTTTTGTCGCTCCCCGCGGTCCTAGGACTGTCGGGGAGTAGTTTTTTGTTGGTGCCTTTGGTTCTTTTTTGGCAATTCTATTTCTTTTAACTGGAAAAATCAGCAGGATGGATAACCCTGGTGACAGGCCCAGGAACGGACAAACGACCACGGCTCAGCAAAATGGACAAAACCCGGAGACAAATATGAGTCGAAAAGAAGGAAAACCGAGAGGATCTGAGGATGGTAAGAACACATCACACACTGAAGGAGGGATGGTCAGGAGGGGGGCAGACGGCCAGGTCGGAGTCAGCCAGTAAGAAAACGAATGAGGTGAGCTATGAAAGAGAGCTAACAGTGTTGGTGGAGCTAAAGGGTGAGGAAGTGGTCTCACCAGTAGAGTTAATACGTTATATACGTCTAATGTGTGGTAACATCAACGCATGCAGGAGCACAGGCCAAAGCAGGTACGAGGTGACGATGGGGAGTGCAGCAGGAAAAGGCAAACTGTTGGATGGATTTAAGATTGGGAACACATCAGTGCAGGGGAGGGAGATTTGATTTGATGAGTTGGTGGTTTCTTTCCTGAGCTTGCCGGCCTATGTGACGGATCAGGAGATTCTGGAGAAATTAGAATCTTGGAAGGTGTCAGCAGTGTCCCCAATAAAGCGGCGTATGTGGCCGGGGACCAGGGTGGCAGACGGTACAAGATTTGTAAAAGTAAAATTTAATGAGACGGTTCAGTCTTTGCCCTACTCTGCAAAGTTTAGTACGGCAGCAGGACCCGAGTTCTTCCGCATCATCCATGACCGGCAGGTCCGCGTCTGTCGGATCTGCATACAGCCGGGGCACATCGTGAGGGACTGCCCGGAGTTTTTTTGTAATAAATGTGGGGTCCAGGGGCACTACGCCCGGGAATGCAATAAAAAGATACAGAAATGTCAAATATGCTATAATAAAATGGAGGATTGTATTTGCGCAGAGGAAAGCAACGATGAGGACAGGGAACTTTTTTCAGACGGGGAAGAGGAAGAGTCCAGCATGGAGGAGGAAGTGGCTCAGGAGGGAGGGGCGCAGGGCAGTGCCACTGCTGCAGGGATGCAGGTCGATGCGGGCCAGGCCATGGCGCCTGGTGCCGTGGCAGAGCAGGAAGCAGGTGGGGAACGGGGCGTTCTCCCAGCGGAGGAGGGAGCTCCCATGGCGGGCTCTGCTCCCGAGCGGGCAGGGGGGGCTCGCGCAGAGGGCCCTGCCCTGGTCCCTGAGGTTGACAGGCCAAAAGGCGCCCCTGAGAGGGGTAGCGCAGGGGTCAGGACGCAGGCGGGTGTAGATGGGGGGGGCAACAGACCCTGCCCGGAGGCCGCCTGGAGACGAGGTGGATCTGGCCTTAGGGTCCAGCCTTGATGACGTTGGCCCGGAATTAGTCTCCCAAGCCGAGAGCGTTGTGTCAGACGACGGCTTCCTGAGACCCGCCTGGCGCTCTACCGCATCCCTGCTCGCTGGCAGGGCGAGAGCGAAGGAGAGCACGCCTGGGTCCTCCCTCCTGGGCCACAAGCAGATCTCCTCAGACTCAGATTTAGAAAGAGAAATAGGACCAAGACTGCAACACAGGAAGAAAGCGCAGGACAGTAAACCGGGGAGAGTAACTCGGAGAACAAGGAAATGAAAATAAAACCATCTATATTAACTATCATCATGATTGTTATAACGTCACTGAACATCATAAGTGCAATAGAAAAAATTAAGGACATACTAAACAACACACACTCAGACATCCTCTGCCTGCAAGAGGTACGATGGGGCACCGACCTGTTGGAAATGGTGAAAAAACACTGGGGAGGGGACATTTTTTATGCCCCTGGACCCACGGGCCAGGCAGGCGCAGCAATTCTGTGCAAACCGGGCCTCCCCTATGTGTCCTGCGTACATGCTGGCGACGGGGGCCGGCTAGTAGTGGCAGATCTGGGGAAGAACAGAGAGAAACTAAGAATCATGAGTATTTACGGAAGTAATGAGGAAACAGAAAGGAAAGAATTTATTAGGAAAAAATTAAATAAATGGATAACTGGGAAATGCGTGTTGGTGGGAGATTTTAACATTATTTTAACAGCAAACGATACCTCAAACAGCAATACACTGAAAAATGACGTCAGCAGGCAAGAGCTCAACCACCTAATTTCAACCCGTAACCTCACAGACATCTGGCGAACACTCAACCCGGACACTAGGGACTACTCCAGGAGGCAGAAGGGGAGTCAGAGGGGAGCTGAAGCAATCGCGCATCGACCTGGCTTTGGTGTCTCCTGGAGTAGTCCCCATCACAAACTCAGTCAAATATATACAGAACAGATGGAGGGATCACTCACTTCTCCAGATCCAAATACGGATGGCCGGCAGGTCCAGGAATGGGGGGTTATGGATTTTAAATAGCAGTATTTTAAAAGACGAAACATTCAACAAAACTAGAAAATTTTTGAACGATGTGCGAGAGGAAATGATAGAAAATGATGACTTACTGGGATGGTGGGAGGGAGTGAAGGAAAGAATCAAAAAGTTGTGCATCAGATACTGCAAAAGGAAAAAGTGGGAGGAAAAGCAGGAAGAGAGGGAACTGCTTGAAATAATCCAAACACTGGCAAATAGGTTAAAACAGGTGATAGAGGGGGTGGTGGGTCCTGGTCAGGCGTACGGCGTGCCGGGCAGAGACATCTCGGACTCTGTCCTGGCCGTCAGATGCCTGATCAGACACATGTGCACAACCGGGTGTTTTTTGATTAGCATCGACTTTGAAAAAGCGTTTGACCGTGTTGAACACGCCTTTTTGTGGCGAGCCCTGGAGAGGCTGGGGTTCGGAGAGCGGTACATTAAATGGATCAGGACTTTGTACAGCGGGGCCACCAGCTGCGTTAAAGTGAATGGCATGTGCAGCGGTGCGTTCTCGCTGGGCAGGTCCATCCGACAGGGATGCCCGCTGTCTGCCATGCTCTTCACCCTGGTCACGGAGCCTCTGGCGGCAGCGGTCAATGGTGACGAGGGCATCCAGGGCGTAGAGGTGGGTGATTCTGCGTACTGCAAAATAGTGCAGTATGCAGATGACACAAATATCACAGTGGTGGATAAAGATAGCATTCAGAGGGTGGTGGGAAAAGTAAAATCATACTGTGAGGCATCGGGAGCTAAAATGAACACAAAAAAGACACAAATCATGAAGTGTGGGGCGGAGCAAAGCACGGTGAACACATGGGGGTTCCAGGACACGGGAGATATGGTTAAAATACTGGGAGTATGGATGGGGAAGAACGAAGAGAAGGCAAACAAAAAGAACTGGGAGGGAGTACAGGGAAAAACGCAAAAGGTAATAAACATGTGGAAACAGAGAAGGATGGGGATAAAAGGGAAGGTCACCGTCATAAACTCACTAGTGCTCTCTTTGGTGAACCATGTGCTGGCTGTGGGTCCCCTGTCTCCGCAGCGGGAAAAGAACATCAACGAGGTCATCGGCAGCTTCCCGTGGGGGTCAAAGATGAACCAGGTAGCCCACGATGTCATGATCCAGCCGGAGGACAAAGGCGGCCTGAGGCTAGTCAGCTTAGACTGCAGAAAACACGCACTAAGAGTCAAACTGGTCAAAAAAATCATAACACCCGACAGCAACAGCTTCATATGGAAACACTTTCTCATGCAGGACCTGCATCTCGGGCCACCTTTGGGCCTCTGGGCCTCTGGGCCTCTGGGCACTCTGCCAGAGGCGCTCCTCCGTGAGCGTGGGGGTGACCGACCCTCTGGCGGAGGAGATCATGACAGCGTGGGCTGGGTTGAGGCCTCTGCTGGAGGCTGGGGTGGATAACGTCCTCCAGGCGAGGGCGCAGCCCCTCTTCAATAACCCAGAGATTGCCTGGGGAGGGAAGGAGGTGGTCTGCGCCGTGATGGAGAGGGCTGATTTAGTCAGGCTGGGGGACGTTGTCACCCAAGCCGGTGGCCTCGATGATGCGGAGATCCTGACCATTCTGAGGAAGAAGGGGGTGAGGCACGGGAAAGGTGCAATCCAGGAGGTGTGTGCTAAGCTGGCTGCCTCCATCCCTCAGCGGTGGCTTAAGCTGCTGGGGGAGAAGAGGCAGCCAGCACCAACTAACGAGAATGTGTGCAAGTTCTCTCTCCCGCAGGCCGGAGCCAACCTTAGTGACATCAAGACGAAGGCCCTCTACCAGATGTTTGTCCACGGCAGACGGAGAGCCCCAGCAGCTGACCGGGCGTGGGGGAGGGCCTTCCCCGGCCTGCGGGGAGAACGTATCTGGGCCACCCTAAGGAGGAGCACAGCCCCTGGCAATGTCTATAACACCGACTTTAGACAAAGACACAGAAAGACACACCCTGGGATCGTGCTGCATCAGATAAATAAGGAGGTCTTTGCCAGGGGCTGTGCTATCTGCGGAGCAGCGGAGGAAACCATAGAGCACATGTTCCTGGACTGTCCGGCACTCACCCCCTTTCTTAGGAGGCTGAGAACCCTCCTCAAGGAGGAACAGGCATGGCATGGGAGGAGGAGGAAGAGTGGAGACTGTTCCTCCTCTTTGGGGACACATCCAACTACAAGAACAATACAATAATCAACCTGACTGGACAATTCGCAAAACATGCAATATACATCACAAGAAACACAAAACTGAAGGAAAACCGGAAACTGAACACCTGGGATTTTTTCACATTGACACTAAAACAATATGTAAGAGCACTGGTGGGGAGGGGAGCACGCCTTCGGGCAAAGATTTTGGATGGGCACAATTTATTTTACATAGAGAATGAAATCGTGTATTTTTGTTTCTGAAAATATTTTCACTTGGGTGTAACTAAAGTGGGGTTTTGAGGTATCCTCTTAGGACACGAATGAATTATTGTATTTTGTTTTCTGTAAATATTTTAAATGAATATTTTAATAAATAAAAGATACAAAAAAAAAAAAAAAAAGTCCTCCCCTCTGACTGAGCTCGCCTGCTTCCACTCCATGTTGATTGGCCACCCTGATTGTTCTCACCTGTGTCCTTGTGTATATAATCCCCGAGCTTCTCCTGGTCCTTGGTCAGTGTGTCTGTTCCACTCTGTGTGTCCTCTTTGTTCCGGCCTCACTCTGTGTGTCTGCAGTTGTTCTCCTGGATTCACAGTTTTTTTCCATGTTATTTCTTTTGTTATTTGAGTTTCTCTTTTTTGGGTGTAGGTTTATGAACTCACCTTTAAGTCTCCAATAAAACCAGTTTATTTCACAGACATTTTTTTAAAGTAACAATTGTTTTATTTGAAACCTCGGCTCTGAAGGTGTTCATATAGATGCATAAAGGCCTGTTCAACAGCAGCCACTTCCAGTACTGAACCCCTTTTCTCCACTTGGCGACACACCAGCTGAGAAACCATTGGCTCCATCTAGTGGGCCAAGTTGAAACTGCTATGTATTCAGATTGTTCAGCTCACTTGATCTGGTGCGAGTGCATGTGCTTCATTTTTAACATGTGCTCAGTTATCTTTTTTATTGGTTATATCTTGGAGCTGGAAGGTCAGGTCTTTTTTTGTCATAATTATTTATAATAATTCAGCTCTCAAGCAGGACACATCATTCCCTCCCCCCCCAAAGCACCTCCTAGTCACCCCATAGTCCCACAGCAGCTCATCACCAGTATGGATATTCTTAGCACTGCAAACAGGATGACTTCCGATGTTGGGATTTTTGGGGGACTGATTTTAACAGGACCCAGGCTCCCAACACCTCTGCACAAGTGGGTTTATTCTGCCCCCATCCTGCCTACTGTGTTTTAGATGAATCTTTATATATTATTCCTTCATTCACAATGTTTTAATTCAGTTGTGTACATGACTGCAAAGGGAGAAATAAATGTTATTTATAAGAATATTTGTTTCAATTCATTATTATTATTTTATATATTTATATATACTTTTAACACTGTTCCAGTGTTAATAGATTGCCAATTTCAGGAGTGAAATCAACACTATACAAATAGTAAAAATTAACTCTGACCAGTGTTATTTGTCAAATCTCAAGGTGTTAATGTAACTCTACTGTTGGAGTTAAAGAATTAACTCTGACAGAGTGTTGAATGTTTAACTATTTTGAAAGTGTTAATTTAACTCCAGAAAGTGTGGAGCCATATAAACCCTGGAAAAGTGTTGAAATCAACTCTGTGGGAGTCAATTCAACACTGGACTTTTTGCTGTGTGGATGCAGGCCTTGAGGCCTTCTTCACTGCAGGTATCACATGTGGGAAGGTTTTAGGAATGAAGAACTCCTCTACTTTCTTCAGTGGTGTAACATTTTGAGCTACAACTTCTCATCTTCTGTCAAAAACTGTGGTCATTATTGTTCCCAGTTCATTGAACATACAGTATATTGCCAAGCTGCTGATTGCAGCTTTAGTGTGACTGGTTTTCCAGAAAAAGTGAGCTTGATGCCTTAATAAACTTCCAACTCCATCTCCTGAGGGTTCATTAAATGATGACATTGCACCACCAATAAACAGCTCCACACCTCCAGAGCCTTCTGTCTCTTCACATGCCTCCAGCACTGCCCCTGCCATAAGCAATTTCCCTTCTGGGATTATTAAGGTATTTCTGATTCTGATTCTGAAGCCCCCTGAAAAGGTACATCTGTCTATCCCAAGCAAGTGGATAGTTCAGGATGAAAATCTGAAGAGGAAAGTTTAAAGGCAGAATCAGGAATCTGTCAATAAACTGAAAGAACAACTGAATACAGTTACTGAAAAATCTGTTAACACTTTTCGACCCACAGCACCCAAAAAACAAAAACAAGCACTCTTCAAGACCTTCACAGAGCATATAATGGCAACAGTGATGAAATGCACAGGATGTCTGACCGGCAGCTCATCAGATACAAACCATTCTACATCACTGATCACAACACCTGTGCATGCCATCAACATGGAAACATGAGGCTTTAGACTACAACTGTTTCAAAGTGAGGATTAATCACAACATATTTCCTCCACTGACTGAACAATATAATGTAATAATAATAATGATATTCTTTGTGAGCCTTTGTGTTTTTATATGAAGGCTCTAGCAGGAGTATCACATAACCCAGGAAGCGCAGCATGCACAACCTCGGCCCTGAGCATATCAGCACATGCTCCTAGTGTGGACATGACACCAAACCCTTTGGCATATTCACAATCCCATCTGCAGAGGATTGCAAATGGGAGTCCCCCACAAGAAGAACAGGAGGCTTGATCCTCACATGGCAGCCGTCGATTGCTCCAGCAGCTTTGCAGAAAGCTCTGTGTCTCGCCAGCCCTGCAAGCCCCTGCTTACTGCTGCCAGGTCTTCTGCGGTCTTGGAGAGGTAGATGACCACCACCACCTCGATGGACTATGCGGTGAACAGTGGTGCAGGGCATCCCGAACACCCTTGCCACCACTCTGTAGGATGTCCCACTCGCCAGCCAGAAGAGGAAGACCAAGGTCTCTATTGTGGCACCCCATCCGTGTCTTCTTTCCTGGTGTAGAAGCTCCAGCAGCACCGCCAGGGACTCTCTGCTCAGCCCGCCGGAGCTGCCTCTCCTCTTTGCTCTTTTATTTGGAAATGGATGGTCCTTGTGTGTCTCCATGTGTGTTACTTGCTCTGGTTTTCCCTCCTGTGTGATTGTGGGCCGCCCTGATCATTTTCACCTGTGTTTCTTCACACTCGTCTGTCTTGTTGCTCTGTGTTGTGACCATATTAGGAAGCAGAGGACAGAGCAGGGAAGCAGGGAGGGGCAGATACCTCTGTACATGTGTGGCATCCCTGTGTCCTTCTGTTCTCTGTGTTTAGTCCAGTGATCACACTTCAGATTATCTTCCTGTTGGACGGTGAGTCTTTCTTCACACATCAGGCAGCTTTGTTTCCTCTGAGCTCCTCATTTGCTGTTTTTTGGGGCACCAAATTAATGTAGGTTAAACTTTAGGCTGTAGAAAAATGAATGCCTTAATGTTTGATCAGGTTATGTCAGTCGACATATATGACAGGTTTTAATGTAGGCACAAACACCCTTTAATAAGAAAGCACCAAGCTGGTAGAGGCAGGACTGATGTGTTCCACTAGGTGTCAGTAAAGCCTGGAGAACTAAACGGTGGATGAGTTTACAGTTTTTTCTGATTGCTTAAGCACATTTCTGTAACTATTGGCTATTTGTGCAAAACTCTACACACAAATAAAAAAACCTTACACCAAATCAGCAAAACATTGTAGATCTCTTGCAAAAGCTAATACATCTTGCTTAACTCTTCAAACCTTTGTAAAAATGGTATTTTTGTACCACACAGTTAACACAAACCATCATATTACTAAGCACACAATGTGCCAACTACACACTGATGGTATTAACTGAAAACACATCTGGCTTTTGCTTTCTCTGTGCACAAGGTATGTCCATGTGAGGTCAAACTTTTGTCATAAATAGTTCTATAAACACAGGAATTCAAATTTCAAGTATGAATGTTTATTCACACACATCAAAACAAACACAAGAAAACATACAATTTCACTGAAAGAGAGAGAGAGAGAGAGAAAATCAGTCTCATTGTCTCTCTGGGTCCGGCCACAGAATTTCATCGTCTCATGCAATGTCTTCTAGTCCAAGGCACCGGGGAACATGTCTCCTGGAGTGCCGTATCCAGGCCTGACATGATGCCTGGTCCATATCCTCGCATGCCTCCTTCCAGATGCTGGATGTCTAGTAATTCTGTGGAGTAACAGTTTCAGTTTTACATGTACAGTATTGTTGTTTTTCTCATTAGAGTATGGTACTACTACAAAACTTAGTGTGAGGGAACTGTACTAACCCATTCTCATCAATATGTCCTTATGATGCTTGCTACAGTGTAGCGGCTCAGGCTGAACCCGTTGTCCAGCTTCCCTCAGGGTCATTCCATGGTTGATCACATGATCCACTATTGTAGCTCCGATGACATCAGTAATTCTATTTCTTCTTACCCTTCCTCCTTCCTCTTCACCTCCTCGTCCTCTTCATCTAAATTCACCTCCTAGTCTTCATCCTCCTCTTCCTCATGTTCCTCCTCTAATTCTCACTCTTCTCAGTTTCCTTCTCCCTCCATTGTTCTCCACACTGAAGCTTACCTGTGGCTTATTTACAGTGCTCATGCTGATTGCAAAGTGAACTAATGATGTAAAACAGTTCTCACATGTGACAGTGTAGCCAGACAGTTGGCAAAATAGTGTAAATACTAGCCATAAATGTGTGTAGTTTTACTAGGAGTGTGTTGATCATTTGGAAGTTGTGTGTAAAGCAGTGAGTTGTGTTTACAGTTCAGCAAAAAGAGTGCTGTCAAGTGGATTATATTTATACATTTGCAAATTGTGTGTTACAAAAGTGCAAATTGAGTGTAAAGCAGTTTTTTTGCTTTTAGTTTTGCAAACTCAGTGAGTGATTTTGCTATAACTATTAATAGTTTTAGAAATTGTGCTATAAGAATCATTGTTAGTGTTTAAGCAATCAGAAAAAACTGTAATAATAATTGTATAAAATGTGTTGGCATGCTGTCTGTTTTTACAGTTTTTTCTGATTGCTTAAACACTAACAATGATTCTTATAGCACAATTTCTAAAACTATTAATAGTTTTAACAAAATCACTCACTGAGTTTGCAAAACTAAAAGCAAAAAAACTGCTTTACACTCAATTTGCACTTTTGTAACATACAATTTGCAATTGTATAAATATAATCCACTTCACAGCACTCTTTTTGCTGAACTGTAAACACAACTCACTGCTTTACACACAACTTCCAAATGATCAACACACTCCTAGTCAAACTACACACATTTATGGCTGGTATTTACACTATTTTGCCAACTGTCTGGCTACACTGTCACATGTGAGAACTGTTTTACATCATTAGTTCACTTTGCAATCAGCATGAGATCTGTAAATAAGCCACAGGTAAGCTTCAGTGTGGAGAACAATGGAGGGAGAAGGAGACTGAGAAGAGAGAGAATTAGAGGAGGATGAGAGGAGGAAGAGGAGGAAGAGGACGAGGAGGTGAAGAGGAAGGAGGAAGGGTAAGAAGAAATAGAATTACTGATGTCATCGGAGCTACAATAGTGGATCATGTGATCAACCATGGAATGACCCTGAGGGAAGCTGGACAACGGGTTCAGCCTGAGCCGCTACACTGTAGCAAGCATCATGAGGACATATTGATGAGAATGGGTTAGTACAGTTCCTTCACTCTAAGTTTTGTAGGTGTGCCATACTCTAATGAGAAAAACAACAATACTGTACATGTAAAACTGAAACTGTTACTCCACAGAATTACTAGACATCCAGCATCTGGAAGGAGGCATGCGAGGATATGGACCAGGCATCATGTCAGGCCTGGATACGGCACTCCAGGAGACATGTTCCCCGGTGCCTTGGACTAGAAGACATTGCATGCGACGTTGATGAAATTCTGTGGCCGGACCCAGAGAGACAATGAGACTGATTTTCTCTCTCTTTCAGTGAAATTGTATGTTTTCTTGTGTTTGTTTTGATGTGTGTGAATAAACATTCATACTTGAAATTTGAATCCCTGTGTGTTTATAGAACTATTTATGACAAAAGTTTGACCTCACATGGACAGACCTTGTGCACAGAGAAAGCAAAAGCCAGATGTGTTTTCAGTTAATACCATCAGTGTGTAGTTGGCACATTGTGTGCTTAGTAATATGATGGTTTGTGTTAACTGTGTGGTACAAAAATACCATTTTTACAAAGGTTTGAAGAGTTAAGCAAGATGTATTAGCTTTTGCAAGAGATCTACAATGTTTTGCTGATTTGGTGTAAGGTTTTTTTATTTGTGTGTAGAGTTTTGCACAAATAGCCAATAGTTACAGAAATGTGCTTAAGCAATCAGAAAAAACTGTAATCCACCATTCGACCTAAGTATAATAGTGACTACATGAACGTCTCTTCATTTAGACAGCGTTGTTCACTAGAACACTGTGCAGTGACACAGCTCCCCATCAGCTTCAAGTAATGTTCTCACTGTGTCACTCATTCCTGTTGGTCTGTAGATGGAGCTTTTACTGAGCAGCAGCCAGGTTCAAAGTCTTTAATGCAGCCATAAAATGGTGGAAACCTGTGCAGTAACATGTTATCATCCATCACTGATTAACAAGCAGAGATCCAATGCAGCTGTAGAGATTGAGTTATGATGCACAGATGGTGTTCAGGAATCAACATTTCTAACAGCATAAAATGAAGTGTTTCCAGAAACCTGCATAGGATTATGAAAACTGAGAATATCTCATCTGCCCACTGTTTTCATCCACTCACAACTAATCAGCAGACTGACAGATCAGCAGATCTGATTCTATTTACATTTCACACAGCGTCAACATGTTTATGCAGCGACCAGTAGGGTGTGTCTGATTTTGTCAAATAATAACTACAAGGTTTTCTGTAAATCTGTTCTTTGCCACTAATAGAGTGTCACTGTGGGTTGTAATCTACCTGCACACAGTTCTAACACAGTTGTGTAAATGATGTTTACCTACATGTGTGGAGCTGATGGATTTGTTTTCACTGAAACACACTTTATTAAGAAGGTGTGTTTCTCCTTCCTTACAGTCAGATCAAGGTCTGTAACTGTAACTGATAAGAACTCTGTGCTGGTTCAGTCTGTGAATGTTTGACCTGAGCTCTTTGTTCCAAAGGTCAGAACACTGTCATCATGTTTCCTTAAAGAAGCCTTGAGTGTGACGGTGAATCCAGAGAGCTGAGCCTTTCTGTGCATCAACAGAGTGTTGAAAAGCTCCTGCTCTGAGTTCCATGTTTGTTCTTTCTCTGCTGTTTTCCTGCTGATGGACGTCACCTTCACTCCTCGGCTTCATCCAGATTCTTTTCTCCATCAGGAGGTAACAAACAGCAGTTTATTGATGAGTGTTGTTGTGTTACTGTGACTTCAAGTGTTTGATTGTTGTGCTTCATTTGGAAGATTTATTGTATCTCCTGGTTTCATGTTGTGTGAATTACAGAAGTATATAAAGCAGCAAACAGCAGAAAACCTGTGACACAGGTTTACACAGCGGCAGGAAAATCATCTGCTAAGCTGTTTTCTATATTATATTATTGATCACTGTGTGGAGAATTGGCAAATTAGCACTACCTGCAGGCTGCATAACTAGTTGTGTACACATTAACCTTTGATGCTGGACAAATTATGAACCCAACACTGGACTGAGGGCCAAAGGAAAAAAAATGAAAAAAAGAAGAATTTTAATGACCCAGTTCTTCTCTTTTACATGTAATGGTCTAATATAGTATCTAGTAATGTGCTATAAACACCAATGGGCTAAATTGGGCAGCAGTGGCTCAGTGGTAGAGCAGAGTTGTCCAATAACCTGAAGGTTGGTGGTTCGATCCCAGCTCCTCCCTAAGTCATTGTTGTGTGTCCTTGGGCAAGACACTATACCCACATTGCCTCCAGTGTACTTGCTGGTGTGGCGCCCCTTGCTGGTCATTGTATGACACTGTTTGGCAGTTAAGCAATTTCCCTTCTGGAATTATTAAAGCATTTCAAAATAAACCTGGCAAAACCTGAGAAACGTTATAATACACACAAAATCCCTGGGTGTATCTGCCCTCTACAGTCAGATTTGGGATATAGATTCAAGATTCAAAGCGTTTATTGTCATATGCACAGTATAGAAACTGGTTTCCCTGTACAATGAAACTCTTACTTTGCTGCTCACACTGAATGCCATAAAGGTTTAAGAAGTCAAAATAGAATAATTTGCAAAAGAGCAATTTGAAGAGCAAAAAGATGCAAATAAGTACACAAAAATATAAACTATGGAAGTAAATGAAGCTATATAAATATAAATGTGCATGTGTGCTGCATCAGCTGTTGTGCAAATTGAGCAGAGAATGAATCATAGTGCAAAAACTGTCAGGAGGTAAACAGCTGTACATGTGCAGTTATTGGATTGGATATTAAGGTGCATAAAGAAATAAATAGATAAACAGTATTGCAGTTACTGTTACTGCATGTGGAAAGTCAGTGTGTAAACAGTCAGTGTGTGTGTGCGGGGTACAGTCCATTGTTACAGACTCCTGTCAGCTGTTGAGGAGTCTGATGGTGGAGGGGAAGAAAGAGTTCCTGAGTCTGGTGGTCCTGCACTTCACATTCCTGTGATCTTTGGCGACATGCCAAACGTCCTCAGCCTCCTCAGGAAGTCCAGCTGCTGCTGAGCTTTCTTCACCAGCTGTGTGGTGTTGAGAGTCCAGGTGAGGTCCTTCATGATGTGGACCCCCAGATACTTGAAGCTGCCCACCCTCTCCACTTCTAGTCCCTGGATAAACAGTGGCTGATGAGGTCTCCTCTCTTTCCTTGTGTCCACTATCATCTCACCAGAGTAGCCACCTCCCTCCTGTAGGTTGCCTCATCCCCGCCTGTGATGCAACCTATCACAGCGATGTCGTCTGCAAACTTTAGGATGATGTTGTCTGTCTGGGAGGCCACGCAGTCATGGGTGAACAGGGTGTAGAGGATGGGACTGAGGACACAGCCCTGTGGTGTTCCAATGTTTGTGATGATACTGGCTGAAGTCCTGTTCCCTATCCTGCTCCACTTTGCAGGGGTGGATCCTCCTCAGAGCTTTGTTCACCTGGGCTGAAGACGGCTGGTGGGGGTGAGGTGGGTGCAGTGGTCCAGATGTCTGTGGGTCTCCTATCTGTGTGGGCAGTGGAGGTCTCGAAGTGGGAGTAACGTGGAACGTGACGCACTCGCAGCATTAGACTGAACAGCAGGTCTGACGGACAGTGTTCTCTGACCTGTGTGGTTCATCCATGAAGGCTGAGTCACTGACTGACAGCAGTCAGCTGGTTTAAGGAGTTATAGAACATGGTTACATGACGAACGCCCATTTAAAAAGTATCGTTATTATCCTGCTATAGCGGACCATTGTCTGCCAGGATGATATCTGCATACAGCTAAAACTGTAACAGACAGAATGAAAAGTCTGTCAGCTGGAGCTCAGCTTTGGAAAGAGAGGAGACACTGAGGCAGAGAGGAAGAGAGGTGAGGAAGATGAGAGAAGAGATACTGTAGCTGCATTAGAAACGTGTTGAAGAAAACTAAATATATATCTCGATCACAACTATTAAATAAATACAGGTGTGTATAATTTTAATAATTTTTAATTCCCATTGGCAGATAGATAAGTGAGGAGCGACAGCCAGAAAATACAGAGAGAAAGCAAACAGGGAACTGAAGAGTGCTGTATGAACTTTGAATCTTCATGATGGATTTCTGACAGGCAGACTTGTTGGATAGTTTGTCCATAATTTGAATGAGTACTATCGGTACATGTATTTATTTATTCATTTACCTGTGTTCATTAAGCAAGGTCCAAAGTCAGTTTAGGATGATATGTGTCAGGAATTTGTCAGAGGAGCGGACACAGGTGCAAAACGCAGAGCGGTTCAAAGTTCAAGAGTCTTTTATTTAAGCCAGGAGGGCAAACAAAACAAACTAAAAATCACACTTAGCGTGGTAAAACTACTTAAACAGGCACAGGGCGTAAAAAGGCAGGAACAAAACTTAACAAGAACAAAGCAACTACCTGGATCAAAGCATGGCATGGCATGGACGAGACATGGACAGAAACAAAGCCCACACAGACAAGATGAACTAGCAAAGACAGAGGGGAAGACACAGACTATATACAAAGGGACCAGGGAAGAAAACGAGGCACAGGTGACAGGGCAGGTAATCAACAAGGAGGGAAAACACAGGAAGTAAAACACAAGACAATACACAGGGAGGACAGGACTGCCAAAGTAAAACAGGAAACACAAGACAAGACTAGACAACTAAACACAAACCCAGGGAAACAAAACACCAGGACTACAGGAAAATAACAATAACTAAACACAGATTAAACTAAAAACCCAAAACAAGGAAAACAAAACCATAAATAAACACCAGGTCGTGACAATATGTGATTATTAAGCCCGTTCATATTTCCTGGAGATCAATTTTTGGACCTCAGTATTTTTAAATCTTTGGCTACAGCCCTGCGAGGCCGTCAGGTAAACGGTAGATGTAGCTGCAGACGATGAGAGAAGATGAAAAGAACTTTTAAACTGCGTTAAGATAGGTGTCAAGTTAAGGCCTGATCCATAAAATATATGGACAGCGATTAAAAAACAAACTGCTGCGTGATGTGTGATGCGGTGCAACCAGTGCAGAAAGTTAGTGTAGAGCCCTGCCCTGTATGCACCCTTTATGTTGACATGTCAACATGTTGGTGTTATTTGGGAAATACAGTCCATAAATTACACTGATTAACGTCGCCCGCTGCAATGAAAACGGCTTCAGGGTGAGCCGCCTCTAGTGCGCTGATGATGTCATGGAGCTTGCTGAGTGCCGGTGTAGAGTTGGCTCACTGATGAATTTAAACAGTGGCCAGAAACACAGATGTAAACTCCCTTGGTAGGTAATAGGGACGGCACAGTATTAAAAACTCCACATCAGGCGAACAGTGCTTATGAACAGTCCGTACATCTCACACCACCTGTTGTTGATGAACACACACACCTCCCCCTTTCGCCTTACCGGAGGCTGCTGTCCGGTCTCCTCGGTGAATGGAGTGTGTCTGTAGCTGAACAGTGGAATCTGGGACGTTCTCTGAGAGCCAGGTTTCAGTGAAAACCAGAGCGCAGCATTATGTGTATCTAATATTTGCCATGAGGAGAAGTGTGTCAGTCCTCAGAGCTCAGACAGTAGCTGCTCATGTGTTTGTCCTTTCTATAGAAAACAGTCCACAGACTGTTACAGAGGAAGGTCTCAGTGCTTCACTCAGTCTGTTCACACTGTGACAGAAACACACATGAACACATGTTCATTTATTCACATGTTCACACATGGAGAGAAGTGACAGAATTCTGAAGCAAACACTGAATGTGTGTGTGCACTGTTCCACTTACAGCATGTGACATCAATAATAACAGCATCAGAGATGTTGGTGTGTTTACAGACTCACCAAAATAAAAGCCTGAGAACCAAACCTGGTCTGAGGCTCTGATGCTAAGCTAACAGCATGATTAGCCTGTTAGCATCTACATGAAGGATCAATAACAACATGCTGACTGTGTGTTTCTGTGTCATGTTGCTGTGGTTGTGTGAAGGTGTGAGCTCTGCTATGAGTCAGTGTGAGGACAGAGAGGAGGGAGTCCCTCCCTCTAAAAGACCTCTGTGTGGGGACCATGAGAGCCGGACCAAAGCTAAGAGGTAAGAGGACCGTCTCTAACTGTCCATGACTCTTCTCCATGTCAGAGCTCACACACATTATTCACACATCTGTGTGTTCAAGACCAAAGCAGCAGCACACTGCACACTCTGCTGGACCTGGACCTGGACCTGGGCCTGGACCTGGACCTGGACCTGCCAGCTGTGTGTCCATGAAGAGTGATCAGTCAAAGGGTCATCCCATTGAGTTCAAAGATGTTGATCCATCTGAGGGTCAAAGGTCAGAGTTAATGTCACAGCTGCAGTTTGTTTCCATCATTATTAAACCATTTAAAGTGTAACGTGATGTTCAGCATCATTTTTCCAGAAGAAGCTCAGAGTCAGTGTTTGTGATTCTATCAGGATCCAGGATGTGAGAGCAGACTCTGCTGGACCTGGACCCAGCTGTGTGTCCATGAAAAGTGATTGGTTGATGGGTAGGATCATTAGTTTCAAAGCTGATCAGCCATCTGATGATCAAAGGTAAGAATCACTCTGGAAGTGTCTCCATGCTGTGATGAGCTCTGCTGGACTCTTGGGGTTGTATGTGGGGCTGCCTGTCCCTCATACAAGTTTATGAACCCTTTAAAATCTTCTTTATTTCTGCATCAATAAAATCTGCCTCACAGAGAACCCATTCACACTAAAGTACAGAAAGCCATTTCAGTAATCAATCAATAAATAAGAATGTATATATTTAATGCTAATGTATTTCATGGGTGTATTTATTTCCATTCCTAATAAACAGATGAAGGAGTTTCTTCAGAGCAGAGCTGTTGCAGCCATCTTGTTACAGACAGCAGCATTAGCATTATTGTTATTGTTAGTCTCCCCTCTGGATGGGTTGTCGGAACAAGCACGGCGGATACAACTCGTAGTTTCCACACTCTTTATTTCACACGCACACATACTACATAAACTGTGAGCTGGACTAACTTCCAGCTGAACATTTAGTGACTCTTAGAACCATTAGTAAGTCTTAGAACCATCAGAAACTTTTAGCAACGTTCAGGTTGTAAACCAACGTGTTGTGCGGGTTCCGATGGTCAATCAGAAATAATAAACAAATTGTTGCTATAGCTGCACTTCAAAGCAACAAGCGTTGCTATGGCTACACTACAACTGCGCATACTCCGCAGTTGCGTCATTCATGCATACATCATAGTCATGAACATCTATTACAGTCAAACACAGTATCTTAAACTTCCCACACCCATATCAGGAAATAAAGTTTTCTACTGGAAAATCCTACAGTCAGCTTCAACATCGGCCATAAATCAGAAATATCAGCAGATGCTGGCACAGCTTAAAGCAGCTATTCAGAGTGCACCAGGCCTGTTTGTGTCAGGGAGGTTGCAGACGGACTCAAGCGCAAGACGGGAGACAGGCAGAGGTTAAATTAAAGTAGTTTATTGTGCCCAAAAACTCAGGGAACACAGTTCAAAAGTACCAGATCTCAGGGCAAAACATAAGCGCGGCACAAGCCGGCAGGAGGGAAAAAAAACACACAGGGTTGAGTCACCACGGTTCTCAAAAGGACAAACCCAAAAGGTCTCAAAATCACACCAGGCAGACAAAATACAAAAATACTAGGCTCAGAAAAATACTCAGGCTACTTGAGAACAGGACGGCTGGAAGTCAGGTAGCAGACGAGACGAACTGGCACCAAGTGAGGGGAAGACGTAGACTATATACACAGGGATCAGGGCAGACAAAGGGACACAGGTGAGGCACATTAGGGAGGAGTAGGTGATCACCAGGACAAGGAGGGAGAACACGAGGAGGGGGCAGTCAAGACACCTGAAATGAGAGGGGAGTCAGTGATTTCAAAATAAGGCCGGAACTAAAGGCAAACATTCAAACAAAATACAAAGCAACCGCCCTGGCTCACGCTGGGACCCTGACAGTTTGGCCATTGATGAGTCTGCAGATGTTGCTGATAATGTCCAGCTCTTAGTGTGAGGCCTTCAGCTGTTTAGACTGGACCTCTGTAGTTCAAGAGGAACAAGGGTTATTCTGCTTTGTTTGCACTTTTTATTTATTTCAGTCTGAGGTTTCAGTTTTTTTCATCTGAAATAAAGGCATTCAATGTATTTGCCTGGGACTACTTTTATTCATGGTAACAGAGCTAGCTGTGCCCCAGGTAAACATTCCCTGCATTGAAAACTGACAATAGATATTACTGAAACATATGAACATGTGGACATAGGGTAAGCTAATAAGACACAAGCTAGACATCAGTTCAGACCTTTGACTTGGAGGAAATGTGAACAGCTGGACCTCAGTGACTTTAATTGAACCCTGGTCTAAATCAATGTAAACATATGATGACAGTGGAAGTGGAATGGAACTCTTAAAGCTGTGCTTCAGTCATTAAAGCAGCAGCAACAGGTTCAACATGAGCTGGATGTGTGGAGGTGGGATAGTTTTCATTTTTTAATACAACAATGCTTGTTTGTCACCAGTCTGTTGACTGTTGTGTATCTGTTTAAAGTGAAAACACATCAAAACACTTAGTGAAGTGATTGTGTTGTTAAATGCTGATGTTTCTGTCACAGACTGCAGCAACCCAGTGTTCAGACTCCTGCTCAGGACGCCATATTTATGGTGAGTAAAAACAGCTGGACAGCAGAACTGAGGAAGCCACTCGGGGGAGTGGCGTCTTCAAAAACAGTCCTTGAGTCCAGTTGCCTCGATTTAATATATATATATACACACAGAGGGTACAGAAAGTATTCAGACCCCGTTAAATGTTTCACTTTGTTATATTGCAGCCATTTGCTAAAATCATTGAAGTTCATTTTTCCTCATTAATGTCCACACAGCACCTCACATTGACAGGAAAACACAGAATTGTTGACATGTTTGCATTTTTGTATTCAAAAAGAAAAAGTGAAATATGACATGGTCCTAAGTAGGGATGCACCGAATTTTCGGCCACTGAAAATGGCCCAAAAGTGCATCTTCGGTTTTCAGCTGAAACACTTTTTTCACCGAAACAACTCGGCCGAAACATGGGTTTGTCTGGACGCTCCAGCATGTCTGAGGTGTCTTTTCTTGCTCCATGTGAGCAGATAACTACAGAGATCCGCTCCTCTGATGCAGCTGCAACTGACGTTATTCTTTTAAGCAGCACTAAAGCGGTGGAGACGGACCGCGGAGTGAAAACGTTAAAAAGTAGACTCGTAGTCCATCAGCACACTTTTCACTGGTCAGATCCTCTGCACTTCCTCACGACGGTATTGATCTGCATTATAAAGATCATACTTGGATGTGGGAATAAAGCAGTGCACACGAGAAATGATCCAGGCGTAGAACCTCTTGGAGACGGGGAAGCGCACAGCGCCCCCTCGCTGTCTGATGTGTTCAGTCAGATCCTGCAGTAGAGCGCCTCATAAATCATAGACAGGCTATTCTGTTCTGATTCACTGTATATGTGACCTCAGATTTATTTTTCTGCTGGACATTTTTTTTAATTTGACCAAATGTTTATTTATGCACTGGCCCTATTTAAATAAAATGTACACATAATGTACACATGAGTGGGGTCAAGCTAAGTTATTTATTTTATATTGTGCATTGTTTGAATGTGCTGAATAAATATTTTCATAATTTTGTAAATGATTTATTCTTTGAAACATAAATATTCAGTTGTGCATTTGCAATGCCTTGATTGTAGTGAGGTTAGTACACAGTTATAGCCATAAATGCAATGGTACTAATAACTGGCATAACAAGTTTTTTCCAGTGTTTCGGTTTTCGGTTTCCGCCAAGAATTTTCATTTCGGTGCATCCCTAGTCCTAAGTATCAGAGCCTTTGCTGTGACTCATATATTGAACTCAGGTGCGTCCATTTCTTCTGATCATCCTTCAGATGGTTCTACACCTTCATCTGAGTCCAGCTGTGTTTGATGATACTGATTGGACTTGATGAGGAAAGACACACACCTGTCTGTATAAGACCTTACAGCTCACAGTGCATGTTAGAGCACATGAGGATCATGAGGTCAGAGGAGCTGCCTGAAGAGCTCAGAGACAGAACTGTGGTAGCAATACTTATAACTACAGCAGCTGTGCATACACAACACTTCATATCAAATGTTGTAGATTCAAGTAATAAATGTATGAACATAAGCTGTAATATCATGAAACACTAAACTGTTATTCTGCTCCTAAAAGTCTGAGAGTTTATACTCTGTTGTTCTGATCCAGCTGCTGGAGGAGAACATTTTCAGGTTCGTGAAGGATGAGCTGAAGAAGATCCAGAAGCTCCTGAGTCCAGATTACCCAGAATGCTCAGAGAGTCAGAGGGAGGATGAGGAGGATGAAGAGCAGAGGAGCAGCAGAGAGTCATTAGTGCAGATCACAGTGCACTTCCTGAGGAGGATGAAGCAGGAGGAGCTGGCTGAGCGTCTGCAGAGCAGTAAGAGGATTTGAAGAGCTTTAACATGATGGAAAGAGGAAATGAAGTTTACATTTACACACTCTGCTGTTAATATGATGCAGACATCTGTGAATTCTTCTGACTGAAAACACAAACTGTTTGTCTACAACTGATGAACAGATTTCATGGAGACAGAAAATATTTATTTGACACATTTATTGTAGCGCTCATTTATTAATGACATTTATTGTTTGTTTAGGAACTCGTGCTGCAGAGTGTGGACGTAAACTCAAGTCTAACCTGAGGAAGAAGTTCCAGTGTGTGTTTGAGGGGATCGCTAAAGCAGGAGAGCCGACCCTTCTGAACCAGATTTACACAGAGCTCTACATCACAGAGGGAGGGACTGCAGAGGTCAATGAGGAACATGAGGTCAGACAGATTGAAGCAGCATCCAGGAAAGCACACAGACCAGAAACAAGCATCAGACCAGAAGGCATCTTTAAAGGCTCACCTGGAAGACAGGAACCAATCAGAACAGTGATGACAAAGGGAGTGGCTGGCATCGGGAAAACAGTCCTAACACAGAAGTTCACTCTGGACTGGGCTGAAGACAAAGCCAACCAGGACATCCAGTTCACATTTCCATTCACTTTCAGAGAGCTGAATGTGCTGAGAGAGAGAAAGTTCAGCTTGGTGGAACTTGTTCATCACTTCTTCACTGAAACCAAAGAGGCAGGAATCTGCAGCTTTCAGCACCTCCAGGTGGTCTTCATCTTTGATGGTCTGGATGAGTGTCAACTTCCTCTGGACTTCCACAACAATGAGACCCTTACTGATGTCACAGAGTCCACCTCAGTGGATGTGCTGCTGACAAACCTCATCAGGGGGAAGCTGCTTCCCTCTGCTCGCCTCTGGATAACCACACGACCTGCAGCAGCCAATCAGATCCCTCCTGACTGTGTGGACATGGTGACAGAGGTCAGAGGGTTCACTGACCCACAGAAGGAGGAGTACTTCAGGAAGAGGTTCAGAGAGGAGGAGCAGGCCAGCAGGATCATCTCCCACATCAAGACATCACGAAGCCTCCACATCATGTGCCACATCCCAGTCTTCTGCTGGATCACTGCTACAGTTCTGGAGGACATGTTGGAGACCAGAGAGGGAGGAGAGCTGCCCAAGACCCTGACTGAGATGTACATCCACTTCCTGGTGGTTCAGACCAAAATGAAGAAGGATAAGTATGATGGAGAAGCTGAGACAGATTCACCCTGGAACAAAAACAACAGGGAGATGATCCAGTCTCTGGGAAAACTGGCTTTTGATCAGCTGCAGAAAGGAAACCTGATCTTCTATGAGTCAGACCTGACAGAGTGTGGCATTGATATCAGAGCAGCCTCAGTGTACTCAGGATTGTTCACACAGATCTTTAAAGAGGAGAGAGGCCTGTACCAGGACAAGGTGTTCTGCTTCATCCATCTGAGTGTTCAGGAGTTTCTGGCTGCTCTTCATGTCCATCTGACCTTCATCAGCTCTGCTGTCAACCTGCTGGAACAACAACAAAGAACATCTCTGTGGTTTAAAGTCTTTAGAAACAAACCTGAACTAAAACATCTCCACCAGAGTGCTGTGGACAAGTCCTTACAGAGTCCAAATGGACACCTGGACTTGTGTCTCCGCTTCCTCCTGGGTCTTTCACTGGAGACCAATCAGACTCTTCTATGGGGCCTGCTGACACAGACAGGAAGTAGCTCACAGACCAATCGGGAAACAGTCCAGTACATCAAGGAGAAGATCAGTGAGAATGTGTCTGCAGAGAGAAGCATCAATCTGTTCCACTGTCTGAATGAACTGAATGATCGTTCTCTAGTGGAGGAGATCCAACGTGCCCTGAGATCAGGACGTCTCTCCACAGATGAACTGTCTCCTGCTCAGTGGTCAGCTCTGGTCTTCATCTTACTGTCATCACAAGAAGATCTGGAGGTGTTTGACCTGAAGAAATACTCTGCTTCAGAGGAGGCTCTTCTGAGGCTGCTGCCAGTGGTCAAAGCCTCCAACAAAGTTCTGTAGGTGGATTTATGAACCATTTCAAACATGGTTGATTTTTATATGAACAATAAAACATTGACTTCATTGTTCATTATTATTTTTTTCTCAGACTGAGCAGCTGTAACCTCTCAGAGAGAAGCTGTGAAGCTCTGTCCTCAGTTCTCAGCTCCCAGTCCTCTAGTCTGAGAGAGCTGGATCTGAGTAACAATGACCTGCAGGATTCAGGAGTGAAGCAGCTGTCTCGTGGACTGGAGACTCCAGAATGCAGACTGGAGACTCTCAGGTCAGGATCCAGCTTTTTGATCATCAGTTAAATTTATTTACAAGATCTGTTGGATTTTCCTTCTTTCTTCTTGAGTTCATGACATGTTTTGTACCTCCAGTCTGTCAGGTTGTCTGATCACACAGGAGGGCTGTGCTCCTCTGGCCTCGGCTCTGACCTCCAACCCCTCCTATCTGAGAGAGCTGGACCTGAGCTACAATCATCCAGGAGACTCAGGAGTGGAGCTGCTGTGTGCTTTACTCAACAGTCCAGATTGTAGTCTGAAGACTCTCAGGTACACAGAGACCACAGAGCATGAGTCCTCCTCAGTCTGTCAGTTTAGGTCATATATCCACAGCTGTTAATGGATGGATTGAAACTGCAGAGAAGAAATAATCACTGATCCCTGATGTTCATCTTCCTCCATCATTAAGTGTCCATCATGTTAACCTCACTTTTCTTTATACACGTTCTTCATATCAAAATACATACAGACTGATTTTCAGTCACACTTAGTGCAGATCAAATACAAAATGATGCCCTACTTATTCATGTCCTCAGCTGTAAGAACCACTGAATTATTTCCACAAACAAATGTTCCTGAAACAATCCATATGTGAAGCTTCAGAGGAGACAACAACACAATGGTAGAAGGAGGAGTTCCTTCAGTCAGAGACAGAGAGCAGGGAGACAATATTACAACACAATATTACAATATTATCACTGTAAAAACTACACACAGACATGAGTGAATGTATTTATTTGAAGTGTGTCAGAAACTCTTCCATCCATGACACATGTGAACCAGGCCTGTGTTTGCATATAGAGTGAAAGGAACAAACAGTCAGAGACAGTGTGGCTTGTTTGCTGCTTTGGATAAATGCACAATGCTGAGATCAAACCTACACTGTTGCTGCATGAAGAGGATTTTACAGTAAAGCACTGACAGAGAGCAATATTTCACAGAATGGAGGACATGAATAAACACAGAGCAGATCAGGAGAGACTCTTCTGGAGTCGACACAGATGAGTTTCAGTCTGTTTGTGTGTCTCTGACAAACTGAGGAACTCTGCTTCATGTTGATCAGCAGTTTGGACTCATGTTGGTTAGAAAATCATTCTGACTGTGTTTCTTCCTGCAGGGTGGAGCATGGTGGAGAGCAGAGGTTAAAACCTGGGCCGAGGAAGTGTAAGTTTGACTCAGTCTTTCCTCATGTTATTGTGCATGAGTCAGTGTTCTATCAGTCCATCAGAGCTGTTCAGCAGGAGAAAGGCTGCTACATGGATGATAGTAAATGGCCAAATAATAAAAGACATCCCTCATTATCTATTTAAGGCATACAAGGCTTGAACACTACAATGTTCCAATTGTACTGAATCGCAGCACTCAGCGGTCTGTGTGGTTTGTGGACATGGCCCAAAAACTTGTGTGTTGTTTAAAGATCTTGTATTAATGGTAAGAGCTCTCACTCCTTTGATCATTCACGCTTCTATACACAAACACACAATGATGCACACTATCAGGAGAGAGTGACACATCCCCCATAGACCCACTGTCCATTCCATTTGGGAGACCCAGAGGTGAACTGTCCCCTGCAACAACCAAAGCAGACAAAAGACAAAATCCAATAAGAGACCAAAAGGTTTGAAAAGGTCCAAACACAGGAATAAACAGCTCCACAGTCAAAAAGCAGGCAGGACTCAGACACAAAGAATCTCATCCAAAGGGTCAGACTGGACTGATGCACTGAAGAGTGAAGGCACTGAGACAGTGAGCTGTGAGCAGCATGTATATATCCCATATATACACAGTGTAATATTTGTTAGGTGGGACAGCTGAGCATTCTTGATAAACAAGCTTTGACTGACAGCTCTGAACAGACAGCGTTAAAAAGTCTGTAAGGTCCAGTGTTTCCCACAGACCAGTTGGCAATTTGTGGTGGCATCTTGGCGCCGGTGTCATAAGGGTCGGCGAGTCAGTCGTCGGGGTTTCTACAGGTTAAATATACAACTGTATGCTTATCTAATGAGTTTTAAAGCTACAAGAAGCATTTTGAATTGATTCAGTTAAATCCTAATTCTCTCAGTCAGTTCTGAGTGATAAGACAAACTTTTTTACTAGAACCCTGCCTGGGCCTTCCCCTGCCTCAACTCCATACATTACAGGCCAGTAGAATGAGTTTGCTCATACAAATACCTGGGGCCGTATTCACAAAGATTCTTAGCGCTAGGAGTTTCCCTTAGTGGTGAAATTCTAAGAAAATTCTTAGAATTATGATGTTTTCTAAGAATTTCCCCTTAAAATTAAGACTAAATCCTAGTAAAGATAAAAGAGGTCTACAGGTAAAAAACTGTTAAAAGTGGAGACTAGGACTTTTAAGAGGTTTCATCTTTCCTTGAACAGGGAGAGCATGACGGAGCGACAGAGAGAAACGTTTTCCAAGCTGAATGACGCTGAACACATCAAACGATATAGATTAGAAGGAGCAGGAATAACGTTTGTGGTTGAACATAAAGACTACAAATCTTAGTAAGGACTCTTATCTTTAAAGTCTCGGACGGAGCAGACTGAAAGTTTCATCTTAGTGAGTTGGTGTGTTTGACCCCATTGCTAAGCATGAAGCATTGTTTAGGAGACGTGGTGGGTTGACAGAATAAAAACATGAGATTGCGTTTCTAATAATATAAACAGTATAGAATGGATGGTGACATGAAGGCTGTAGTCTCAGATGATGATGTGATCTTAAACACAAACTGTTTGGATGGAATTCAGCCTGTAGGATATTAATGCAGGACGACTGGTCTCAGCTGTCACCAACTTTCTGTGATTGCTGTCTGTTACATGGAGGCACTGGCTGGAGCAGATTTACCTGCAAACAACATGGAAACAGGTGGAAAAACGCAGACACTGAACTGGATCGAGCAGCAGAGCTCAGTCTGAGCACAGTCCTATGACACACAGTTCTACGAGACACGGGGTGAGAGGACAGAGTGCAGCACATCAACGCTTCCTTTTGCGCACTTTGACAGGTTTGTGAGTAAAAGCGCTGGAACACCTGCACTGTAAGATGAGGGGAGATCGCTGCACATACACGGGGATCTGCTCGTACAGGTGATGGCTGTATGCACGTATTTTGAACAAAGTTTACATGAAGCATAACGACATATTCCCTTAAAGCCTAATGGATTATTTTCAGGAGGTCGCCACCCCCTAAACAGCTGTCCCAAGTGCCAGAGACCGTTTAAAGTCCTTGAGCGATCTGCATTAAGCATATAGGTCAATGTTATGTTTTCTATGTAAGAATATCACTGATGTTATATAATATTATTAAACAAAGAACTACAAAAGTCATGATGCGCCTGTAGCTCACTCATTCATAGTCTGGAGGTTTCTCCTCTGTCCTCCCTGTTTGAGGAACTCTTAAGCTCTTAGAAGCCCTCCTCTCTGCTCCTAACAGTTTCTCACCTTAAGACCTCTTTAAGGCCTGTGAGTCACTTTTATCTTTACTAGGATTTAGGCTTAAATGTAAGAGTAAATTCTAAGAATGTTGTTAGAATTTCACTCCTAATGGAAACAAATAGTCTTTGTGCATGCGGCCCCTGTCACTGTCCAATCAATGCTGCCTATATATTAGGAACGTATTCTCATGTTGTTCTGTCAACCAATCACATCTCATAAAACAATGCGTCACACTTAGCAACGAGGTCAAACCCGCCTCCTCACTAAGATCAAACCTTTAGTCTGCTCCTTCCTCAGAGTCACTTCTTAGTCATGTTCTTAAATCACTTTAAAGCTAGGAGTCCTTACTAAGAGTTTTTAGGCTAAGATAAGAGTGGATTCTAAGAATCTTTGTGAATACAGCCGCAGGTCTTTATATTATATATGTACTTTTTACTTTATATAAGTACTTTTTACTTTACTTTTACTTATGACATCATGATCAAAGTTTTGGACCAGTGCCTGAGCTTTACTTTACTGCATTTATGCCCATCGATGCAACGCTTCGGCCCCGAGGCAACGAGCCACCATCACATGGTTTTAATAGCTGCAAGGAGGAAAATAAATATTCATGGGTACTTTTTGGAGTCAGAGCTTGAATAACAATAACATTTAACACCTTGAGAAATGCTGATTAAGACTTTTCAATACTTTTTAAGGGCCTTCATTTTCCCACAATTCATTGATCAACTTTTAAGACTTTCTAAGACCCAGTGGACACCCTATCAGAAGCTGAGGCTTAAGGGGGGGAGGGGGGAGGCAGCAGCAAGGGACAGAGATCAGAAGGACACCCGGGGTGAGGCACACACCTTCAGGCTCACACACACACAGCACACTCCTGAAAACCACCCCACTGGTGAGAAACAGCACACTGGAAAGACCCACCACCGATGCTGACCACCCACTGCAGGCTCAGCTTCTACAGGAAGAAAGAAAACAGAATCAGCCCCAAAGATAATGCAGCAACAATCCCACCCAAAGAAAGGAAGATAAGAAACCAATAAACAGAAAAAGCACAAACACACACAGCCTAAAGCTACACTAAGGATGAGGCAGTCAATGGTGACATAGGGAGAGCCCCCAGCAACTAAAAGGGCAGCTAAAATACCCTAAATTAGTGCCGACTAATAAATAAATAAGACACTTGCTGAAACAAGGTGATGATGCACGGGGACACTGCTCAGATGGCACCAACTGCAGCTAAGGCCAGCAGTGAGCCGCACTAGGATGATAGACCAAGCAGTGGTTAGCTCTGAGCTTAAAGGCAAAACAGCAGCAACGCAACCCCAACGTGGACTCACAGGGCAGGTGCAGCCACAGGCCTAGTTTGGCCGATGCAGGGCCACCATCCCTGCCACAAAAAGAGCCTTTTATCATGTGTCAGATACAGTTAGCTGTGGCTGAATCCAATGGTTTACATGGCATTACGCTGGAAGTACTGCTGGAAAGGCTACATACCAAACAGGCAGCGTGGTGGCAGAGGAAGAACTGGCATGTGGCGTTCAACGCAGCCACACTATGGGCACGATGCTTGGACGGCCACGGCCAATGGCAGCACGAGCGACAAGGGAATGTGTAACAGCGTGTTTTATAAAGCCACAGCAAAAGAATAAGGAGATGGACAGCACTTAGCCACATGTAGCCCACCTGCAGCAGCCGGAGACAGGAAATGGACATGAGGCGCACAGCGTGTGAAGAGAGGAAGAGGGGGGGAAGACAGGCACCTAAATATATGTAGGCCCCGCCCACCTATGCTAATGAAGCAAAAACAATCAGTGATCACAGCAATGCCTCAAACATCTCTCATGCCACACTCTCTTCCTGCACTGGCTGCCTCTGACTTTTACAGCTGCTTCCAACATTTGATTTCTTCTTTTAAAGGACTAAATGCTTTGAAGCCACATTATATTTCTGACCTTTGAACACACCGTGAACCTTCACGGCCCTGAGGCCCTCAGATGTGGCTCTCCTGGTGGATCCAAATCTAGACTTCAAACAAAGAGGACAGAGAGTTTGTCCTCAGAGGCTCCAAGCTGTGGAGGTCCTTCCAGAGGAGATCAGGATGTCTGAGTCTGTTCTTTCAGTCCAGATCCTCCTCCAGACTCTGATGAAGGAGCTTTTGGATGATGCTCTTTATACAATGATATAGTTGATGCTGCTGTTCTTCTCATGTTCTAAATGTGTCGTCTGTCTTTACTCACATTGCTGCAAATATCCAGTTTGTGTTTGAACACAAAGCTGATAGTTGTGTGTTTGTTCATTCAAACATTAGTGACAAAAAGTCTGATGATAAACTTTGTATGAATGAACAACACATCAGTCAGTAAAGACAGAATGAAGCCATCAGATGTGTCAGATGATAAACTGCAGCTGTGTCTTTTTCTCTCCATCAGATTTCTGTCAACTTGAAGTCGACACAAACTCAGTGCACACAAAGCTCAAACTGTCTGACAACAACAGGAAGGTGACACGTGTGGAGGAGGAGCAGCCATATCCTGATCATCCAGACAGATTTGACTGCTACTATCAGCTGCTGTGTAGAAATGTTCTGACTGGTCGCTGTTACTGGGAGGTCGAGTGGAGAGGATGGGTTCATATATCAGTGAGTTACAGAAGAATCAGAAGGAAAGGAGGCAGAGCTGACTGCAGGTTTGGAAGAAACAATCAGTCCTGGAGTCTGATCTGCTCTGATGATGGTTACTATGTCTGTCACAATAACAGAGGAACATCCATCTCCTCCTCCTCTGGCTCTCACAGAGCAGCAGTGTATGTGGACTGTCCTGCTGGCACTCTGTCCTTCTACAGAGTCTCCTCTGACACACTGATCCACCTCCACACCTTCAGCACCACATTCACTCAGCCTCTACATGCTGGGTTCTGGTTGGGTTCTGGTTCCTCAGTGAGTCTGTGCTGTGTGTAGAAGCAGAGTGTGTGGAAGTGACAGCAGCTTCAACTTTGTGCTTTAAATGTTGATGATGTTTCACTTTCATTTGAATCACTGACTGTGATTTCAGGTCAGAACATGTTTTTGTCTTAGAAGCAGTGAAATGAGCTCCTAACCACTGAACTCCTGCAAAAACTGCACTGATGGATCTTCTTGTTCTGGATGATCCTGGACAGATGGAGTTCAGCTTTTGTCTTCTCCAGTTCCTGATTGGTGGAAGCAGCAGAATGAGCTCCACCTGTAACAAACACTGACCTCCACCTGTCTCTGTGTGCTGATGAAATATATACTGGTACCACACATTCAGAGGGATTCTTGGGGCAAATAATGACCAAAACTCAACACATCCACTCTTACATGGTCCCAGAAAAAGTAAATGACCGTGATTACACACCGGAGCGTAGGCAGAAAAGCAGGCTGTGCCACATTAATATGTTGAAAGCATTCTTTGCTTGGCTAGCATCAGGTTTTAGCCGATGCTCTTTAGCTCTGCTCTTTCTTTTTTTTTAGCTAGCATATGTTTTTAGCTAACACTTTGTATGAAACTAGCATTCTTCTGTTTGATATTTGTTTTGCAAGCATAATGTTTTAGCTAACACTCCTTTGTTAAGCTAGCATGTTTTTTAGGTAACACTTTTTTATGAAACTAGCATTCTTTTGTCTTTTAGATATTTTGTTTTGCTAGCATATGTTTTTAGCCAACACCTTTTTAAACTAACATTTTCCTTTGTAATTTGTTTTCCTAACATGGGCTTCTAGCTAGTTAACTTTGTTAAGCTAACATTATTATCTTTTTTGTATTTTTTTACCTAGTTCAAATTTAGTAGTTTTTCACTTTGGATGAAACTAGCGTTCTTCTGTTTGATGTTTGTTTTGTTTTTAGCATAAGGTTTAGGCAAAGCTGTTAGCTAACATTTTCTTTTTCGTATTTTGTTTAGCTGGCATATGTTTTAGCTAACACTTTATTAAACTAACATTTTTTATATTTAGTTTTGCTAGCATGGGTTTCTAGCTAACACTCTACTCGGTTAAGCTAACAGTATTTTCTTTTTTGCTAATGATCCTATATTAAGTTAACATTCTTTTCTATTTTTGATATTTTGTTTTGCTAGCATAACGTTTTAGCTAACACTCCTTTGTTAGGCTAACATTCTTTTCTATTGGTGGACGTGATGAATGTGATGAACAAGAGCTTTTACGCAGACAGAAGGAAGTACAACAAAGACGGACAGTTTAGATGAGCAGCTGGTAAACAACTCTAGGAACACACAGGAGAGCGTCTGTCCAAAAAGTGGCGATGCCTGCGTTTTAAGAAATGAATCCCAGTATTGATCACAGTGTTACAGTGGCTGGATGTGCACATTAAACACCAGGAGACAGGAAATATTATTCCAGACAGTCATCCACACATTCACAAAATGAAACTCACACATCCCAGAGGTCTGCTCTGCAGTCAGCTGTACTAATCTTCTATCTATTGTCATGCTACGAGTGCTAAAGTGTAAACAAACAAATCTTCCAGCTGATTGAGAACTATAATGTTCCTGTGGAGATGCTGGGGATTAAACCCAGGACCTCATACATGCGAAGCATGCGCTCTACCACTGAGCTACATCCCCCATGTTTGTTGTACCAACAGCAGCTTGTCTTAAGATGATGAAAAATCAAGAAGATTTGATGATGGAGAAGATGTTATGATCGTGATGGAGAACACAGAGATCCCCAACTTACCCGACACAGTGCCCAGTAACCTTCCTCCTCTAACATCAGTGAGCGTCACAGAAAGTGAGGGAAACAAAGAAACACAGCACAGTGAGGATGTGCTCCACACAGGCTGGAGAGAGAAAACATGTATCTTAAAATGTGTTTATGTTCTGTCTGCTGCTCCAGGTCAGCTGCTGCAAAATGGCACAGAACAGAACCGTCCAAAGGCCAGAGAGATCCTGGAGGAACTGATGCAGCAGGTAGAAGGGGAAAGAGAGGCCGGCAGTGGCGCAGGAGAGGCCTACAGCATCATGGTGGGCACCTGGTTAGCATGCTCCATTCACAATATCAATGCTATGATAAAATATGTAACATTGTGTGTGTGTGTGTCAGCTGGATGACAGTGAAGGGTTCCGGCGAAGGTACCCTGCCAGACTTAAGTCTCTGAGGGGCAAAAAAGCTCCCCGCACCAGAGAACAGATTGATGAGAAGATGAGGCTCGCTGATGAGAGACGCAAGGTAGTGTGTGTGTGTGTGTGTGTGTACTAACCACCTTCTTCTAATGTCTTCTCTCTCACATGCTTGATATTTCAGTCAAAGGAAGATACGCTCAAAACACGTTTAAGAGCCAAGTCTGCGCGTATTCGTGGCCCCGCTCCTGTCTGCACCACTGAGGGGGATGAAGATGCAACCATTACCCCTGTGGTGCCGCTGCAGTTACCTGTCAGTCCTGACAGACAGATTGGTCAAAAAGCTGGTGAGGAAGGAGGGTGGGTGAGAGACGCTGGAGGTGACGACAGTGGCCTTCCTCCTGTCTGCATCACATAAACCCAATAGTGGATTGGGTTCATTCTCTGGAATGTTGAATTAAAATAAACGTTGTTCTCGGACCTGCAGGACTTTGTAGTCACTTCAGCTGGACACGCATCAGAAAGTCTCACCTACGCTTACTACGTGGCCGGTTGTGGTGAAACGGCCACTTCATAGGACGTGAGCCAAACTCAAACATTTTGCACTGTGAAGACTCCTCTTTAAGATATATATTGTTTGCAGGTAAATAGACAGGATGTCATTAAGCATCAGCACTTTAATGGAGGTAACATTATTATATATATTTGCATTTAGGAGGGATCAGTCTGGCACTGAAAGTACTCCTGCACCACGTGCTGCTGAGGAACAGGAGGACTTTCAGTAGCCAGACTGATCCCTCCTAAATGCACCACTGAGTGCCACTGGAGGTCATTCCTTTCTGTGGCCATCAAACTGTACAACTCCTCCCTCTGAGATCAGACAATCTAACGCACTGTCTTGTAATTATACCCATATTGGATTTATAGTAGACAAGATTTTACTGCACACAGTTTTAGTTGTGTTATATATGACTATCAGTCTTCACTTGCCTGGATTTTACTTGAATGTTTATTAACGTTTAGAATTTCTAACCTGTTTTATTTTTATTTTACTCTTACTACTCCTGTTGGACTTGAGATGGCGCTGTTTCATTTCCCTGTAGATGAGCTACTAGGAAAAGTCTGAGTAACATGAGGAAGTGCCTTATGTGAAAAGACATTAAAAACTTATTTATGAATAAAGTTCCAGCTTTTCTTTAACTGTAAGTGTGTACAGTGGCAGTGTGAAGATATATGTGCTACAAAAGGATGCTGAATATGAATGAAATGTGATAAATTAAGAGGGAAAGATTACTATTTTAGGGGATATAACAACTCATATTACACACTGCTCAGAGACTGACCCACTAGTGTAACCTGATCTTTTAATATTTGTTTTAACTTACGCTTAAAAGTAACTTTAAAGTTATACAAATATTGGGTAGAGTAACAGTATTTCCCTCTGAAATGTACGTGAACATAACAGAAAAATGGAGAAGTTCCTCTCCCTATATTGAACACACAGTGCATATTTGACCATTTATCTATGTCATCTATGTCTTCAGGTTGGTTGTAGCCACACACACACACAAGTGGAAGCTGTCAGGAGGCTGCACCTGTCTGTGGAGCATCTGTCCTCTGAGCTGCTGCCTGTCTGTTGGACAGGATGGATCTCAGTAACAGTTCAATCATGAGAGACTCAGCGAACTGAATGAGAAATATTTATTAAGTACAAAGTTTGAATGTGCATCGGCGTCCTAGACCCCGTCGTGAAGACCACATCCGAAAAGGGGGGAAAACGCAAGAAGAGAGGCCGCTGGATCAGAAGATGAAACGCACTAAAAAAAACTGGGTGGGGTTAGAGGCAGCGCTTTTAGGAATGGGTCCCAAATGTATTTAGTTAGACAGCAGAGTTACCAAGAAGAGCTGGAAACACCTGATGCTATCCGTGGGACAATCCGCTCCATGTCACAGCCCTCTTAACTGACATCTACCTCCAGGCTGCTTCAGTATTATCACTTTTGTCGAGTTTTTTTGTTTTCTCCCGAGAAAGTCACAGAGCCAGCTGATCTTTTGCTTTCCTCTCCACACACGTATCGATAAGGAGACTTTGCACTATAATTAGGGCCCGAGCACCGAATGGTGCAAGAGCCCTATTGAAACCTTAGAGATTATTATTATTAAGACGCAAGCGGGCTGGATGTGGCCCGCGGGCCGTACTTTGCCCAGGTCTGCCCTAGACCAACGAGCCACATGTGACTTCTTGCTTTTCATGTTTCAGTTGGTGGAAGAACAACACAAAGCACATGTTTTTCTTAGTTTGACATTGGTAAAGATATGTACAAAGATTTCTGGTTAGGAATATATAGTGTTGCTCCTGAACAGGGACTTGAACCCTGGGCCCTCAGATTAAAAGTCTGATTTCCTGCAAGATCCACCCACAGAGATCCTGAACACATAAAACTCAGATTCCCAACCAGAATAGTAGCAGAACTGAAGACACCACTTGGAGGAGTGTCTTCAAAAACCAATCCTTGAGTCCAATGTACCAACCAGCACACAGTAAGTGAAACAGGCATGTCCACGCTTCAACAATGAAAACACAGATTGGCCGTATGGGGATCGAGCTAATCGGTCGAGCCCTATTGATTAAATGATGTTATGATGTTATTCGGGAATTCTGCCTATCATTCCGGAATACTGATGTCTATATTGGAATGCTACTGTTTATTCTGGATTTCTGCATTTCATTCCAAAATTTTGTCTTTCATTATGGACTGCTTTTCATTCTGGAATGGTGTCTTTCATTCCGCAAATCTTTTCATTCTGTTATGCTGACTTTTGTCCTGGAATGTTGCCTTCCATTTTGGAACGCACGCTTCCATGACATCACAGGCCGCTGTCAGGTTAGGGGTTTAATCCAAGACTTTTGTCTACCATTCCGGAATCCTGCCTATCATTCTGGAGTGGGTGGATGGATGTCTATTCCAGGATGCTCTCATTCTAGATTTCTGCCTTTCATTTGGGAATGCTTTCTTCCATTCTGGGATGCTTTTCATTCCAGAATGATGTCTTGCTGACTTCTGTTCCACTATACAGAGTGTTAATCGGGAATTCTGCCTGTCATTCCGGAATACTGATGTCTATTCTGGAATGCTGCCACTTAATCTGGATTACTGCCTTTCATTCCGGAAATTTGAATTTCATTCTGGAATGCTTTTCATTCCGAAATGCTGCCTTTCATTCTGCAAGTCTGCTTTTCGTCCTAGGCGCTGTGTTAAGGTTGCAGTCTCCACTGGAGGACAATCCTGAGACAGAAACTGGTACACCCAAAGGATAAAACTCCCAGGGAGAAACACAGCAATATCATATATGCAGTCCAGTGCAGTGAGGAATGCTCTGATCTGTACATTGGAGAAACTAAACAACCACTCCACAGAAGAATGGCTCAGCACAGGAGAGCCACCTCCTCAGGACAAGACTCAGCTGTTCACCTCCACCTCAAAGACAAAGGACACTCCTTTGAGGACAACAATGTTCACATTTTAGACAGAGAGGAAGTCAAGGAAGCCATCTATGTTAAGCTGGAAAAACCTTCTCGAGGTGGTGGCCTCATCTTTTTACCACATACAAAGCAGTTATTTCATCCATTCCCAGGAAGTTTCACTCCAAGTCACATGCTAACAGCAAGAACAATGGGCTGTCTACCAGCAGTCTCATAGTCGTTAGCCAGTCATTAGACACACCTGGCACAGGCAGCCAGATCATCACAGGTAATTATGGAAACATTTAGTGCTATTGTTTGTGAGTTTTATCCAGACCACCCACTGAGGTCTGTAACCACATATAAACCATGTTTCCCCACCAACAGATCAACAACTGATGAAGCTGCTTGGATGAGCAGTGAAACCTCTTCAGGAAAACTCTACAAGTCCAGACGCCTTGCTTCAATCTTCTCTACAAACATGCCAAATCAAACAGTTTTTACCAACAATGTTACACACTGAGTTTTGAAGGTCTTAACCACTAGTCTTAAATTGGAATGTTTACGACATGTGTGAAAAATTGTAATTCATGTGTGTTATTACCCATAGGCTCCCATGTTAAAATGTCCAACTTCACAGCAGAAATGAACATGTTTACAGCCTGGTACAAAAAAACTTTTGTAGAGGGAAGGGGGAGAGAGTGGGGCACAGCAGGGAGAGAGTTCAGCTTCCTGACAGCCTGGTGGATGAAGCTGTCCCTCAGTCTGCTGGTCCTGGCCCCGCCTGCGCAGTCTCTTTCCTGATGGCAGCAGACTAAAGAAGCGGTGTGAAGGGTGGGTGGGGTCTCCTGTGATGCGGAGGGCCTTTCGGGTGAGACAGCTGTCGTAGAGGTCTTGGAGGGAGGGGAGAGGGACGCAGATGATCGTCTCAGCTATGAGAGGATCATCACTATGTGATGAAGCGTCTTCCTGCAGGTGGCGGTGCAGGCTCTGTACCACAGTGATGCAGCTGGACAGGATGCTCTCAACAGCCCCTCTGTAGAAGGTGCACAGGATGGAGGGAGGGGCTCTGGCTCTTTTGAGCTTGCGGAGGAAGTAGAGGCGCTGCTGTGCCTTCTTGGTCCGGAATGCAGTGTTGTTAGTCCAGGAGAGGTCCTCAGTGATGTGCACACCCAGGAACCCCGTCGATGGTCAGAGGGGTGTGCTGACTGTGTGCTCTCCTGTAGTCCACAACCATCTCCTTTGTCTTCTCCACATTCAGGGAGAGGTTGTGGTCTCTGCACCACTCGGCCAGAAGGTGCACCTCATTCCTGTAGTTTGTTTCATCTCCACCGGAGATGAGACCCACCACAGTTGTGTCGTCCACAAACTTCACAAAGATGTTGGAGTTGTGTATCTTTGAAGAAGAACTTGTTTCTGTCACAGCTTTTGCCTTAAACATAAGCATCTTGTTTGAAGACAAACTTTGACAAACATTGAAGGCCAGTGTTTGGAGTAGTTGTTTGGTTTCTCCATTGTACAGAACAGAGCATGCCGCACTGCACTGGACTGCATATATCCAGGGGTGGCAATAAAAAAAAGCAGCTTCCCTGAGGGGAAAATCAGTGATGCTGTAACCTCTGTTATGCTGACTTTTTAAAAAAATACTTTAATAATCCCAGAAGGGAAATTGCTTAAAGCTGCTGCCAAGCAGTGTCATACAATGACCAGCACTGGAGGCAATGTGGGTAAAGGACACACAACCCTGCTCTACCACTGAGCCACTGCTGATGTTAGCTTCCCTTCTGGACTGCTGACTTGCCAGAATACTGACTGTTACTCCTGAATTCTACGTATAATTCCGGAATACTGATGACTATTCTGGAATGCTGCTGCTTATTCCGGATTTCTGCCTTTCATTCTAGGACAAAAAATGGACTTCTTTGTGGCTCTGTGGCACAATGGATAGTGCATTGGACTTCTAGTTAAACACAGGAGAAGTGATTCAAAGGTTGTGGGTTCAAGTCCCACCAGAGTCAAAGTGCCTTTTAACTTCCTGTGGCGCCTTCCTTCAGGGTGGATACAGCTCCCGTCCTGAGAGCTAGAAAAAAAGGACTGCACTCAGACATCCTGGAAAACAGCGTCGCTGCCCCCGGCTTTGTGACTGTACAGGTGGACAGAGATCTGACTGGTGTGAGATTTTGCTTGGCACAGAGGCAGCTAATAAACTGAAAAGGAGAACAAAAGATCTCTCAGCTGACATTCAGGCACAGCTGCTGGATAGACTGCGATCATGTAAGAAATGTTCCTTTCAGTTGGATGAATCGACAGAGCAGAGCATCTCCAGTGCTGCTCAGTTGATAGTTTTGGTGTGTGTGACGGCCCCTGAGTGGGCTGGATCTCGTCTGTGTCTGGGGCCTTTAACTTTGCTCCCAGCTCTGCCTCCTCCTCTTCCTTTGTTTCTCTCCCTATTCTCAGGTGTTCCTGATTACGGTGCCACCTGGCGGGGGCGTGGTCGGCTAGGTTTAAAAGCCAGTTTCCAGCACTGATGCCTCTCTCTGCTCAGCCCTGCCAGCCCTGCCCTGCATTGGTTGTGTTGGCCTGCTCGCCAGCGGCCACCTTTTCTTTTGTTTAGGCACTTGTTTGGGTTGTTTCATTTTGTTATACTTTATTTTATGTTAATAAATTGCACTTTGATTGGCATCCCTCCCATTTGGTGTTTTGTTTGTCCGCCTTCTGCGAGCCAGGCGTGACAGTGTGCTATCCCTGGAAAGGAGATATTTTGGAAGACTTTCTGTTCTGCAAGATATTGCATAGATAAAGTCTGTCAATCCAGAGATTAAAGCTGCTCACTGTATGCTGCTGAACATGAGGCACTGCTGGATCACTCTGAGGTGCGATGGCTGTCGCAATGGCTGCAGCACAGAGCTCAAACTGTACCGACCAGCTCAGAGGAGAAGAAGAAGGAGCAACATCACATCAGGAAGGCCCTGCAAACCTGTGGCTATCCCAGCTGGGCTGTCATCAAAGCCACAAAAACAAGACCCACAGACAACAAGACAAAGACAACAACTGGCTGAGGAAGAACATTGTCACTGCAGAACTGAAGAAGCTACTCGGGGGAGTGTTGGTCCCACTTAAGATTAAAATTTAGGGTGTTTTCACACTTGCTCCCTTTCGGCCCTCTAAACGAATGCAGATCGATGACTCAGGATTTTTTGCTCTGTTTAACCCTAACTCTATTTTCCCTGAATGTGCAGTAATTTAACCAGAAAACACAGGAGAAAGCCGACATTCTGCTTCAAGTGAAAACTACCCAGACTTCAGTGCAGTGGAGGAGTCTGAGAGCTCTAGTGGACCTGGTGTGAACAGAAAGAGGACTAAATTACATAAAACCAGTGACCCTGACATGATTTGAACATGCAACCTTCTGATCTGGACTCAGACGTGCTACCATTGCTCCATGAGGTCTGTTCACAGCTTCTGCTCTTCCAAGGACTCGGTTTAGCATGACATGATTAGCTTGATGTTCATATATGTGTTACACATTATTACTAGATGAGCTGCAGTGAAACATCCAAGCCACCACGTCCCAGCACATATCAGAGATGCAGAACAGATGGAACAGTCTTATGGAGTGATGGAGGCCATGAAGCCTCCTAAAGCTTTGAATGGAGCTGAAGTCATGATGCACTGACCTTTCTTTTTATATAATGTCTCATAAGTATTTGTTATAATATTGCCCCAAAAAGTCAGTCACACTTGTGTGAAACCAGCCTGTCCAGTTAGGATCAACACTGATTGTGGATCAGTTTCAGCTGCTGTTGTGCAAATGGAGCAGACAACAGGTGGAAATGAGAGGCAGTTATCAAGACAGCCCTATAAAGGAGGTATGTGTTATAATACTAAATTATGTCTTCAGCTACTTTTATACTCATTATTAATCCCAGATTAAGGTGTCATTTAGGAGAGAGATTTAAATTATATCTTTATGTAACTTCTCCTTCTGATACACTCTGTTATTCAGTTACAACATGCTGACTGGAAATCTGCAAAATGAGCCCTGGATTTTTAGAGAAAGTAGAAAGGACACCAGTATTACTGTCCAAACTAAACTAAAGGTTCCACTGAGATTTGAACTCAGATCGCTGGAGTCAAAGTCCAGAGTGCTAACCATTACACCATGGAACCTGCTTCTCATGGGTCTTCTTCTCCTCCTCTACCCAGCCGACTGTCAGCAGTTTGACATTGGTAAAGATACGTGCAAAGATTCTTTGTGTCAACAAAGACTGAACACTTTGCATATCACTGTCCTCCATGAGGAGGCTGTCCTCCATGTCTAGATAAGGCTTGCTGTCTAGCAGCTGGGAGAAATGTCTTTTTGTGGCTGTGGCATTAGCCCAACATTGAATCATAAAGTTTATTTGTTGCATAACAGGAAGTGGTCTTGTATTAGGGTGTGACCCTCCTGAGAAGCAGAACCTCTCCTCTGATAATTGTCTCTCATTGGACAGATATGAAAATTAGCCTGAGCTATCCGGGCTCTACATGTTGTTACAGAGAATAATTCTGTGCAGACAGGTTAACTGAAACAGAGAGCATTGATTCAGGGTGAACTTCCTGTGTGTGCAGACAGTGGAGGTGGTTTCAGGTGTTATAAATTGGCATCCCCATGGTTCAGATGAAGAAGTGGTTCCAGTTCCTCACAGGTCCTGTGTTCAAATCCCGGACGAGCCCACATCTTTGAACTTCAGTAGATTGGATGTTTGCATTTACAGGATTAATCTTTATTCCAACGTAGACCCTGTAAACAGCTGTCTGCTCAAACTCCCAGCAGCAATCAGTCTAGAACTGAGACCAAATCATCAACCGCAAGCTCTACTTCCGACTGTATCCTGGGGAAGCCACTCCACGCCTGTATGGACTCCCCAAGATACACAAGGAAGGAGTCCCCCTCTGCCTCCTTCAGGTGATGCTTTATGGCCTCTGATGTCACCTGGAGATAGTGGAGAAAAAACAGACAAAAGAAGTGAAAGAGGAGCATGACAACTAGAACAAGAACAACAAAAAGTTTCAATTACAATTAGGAAAACGATAGAGAAGGTTGAAGCAAGGCGTCTGGACTTGTAGAGTTTTCTAGAAGACGTTTCGCTGCTCATCCAAGCAACTCTACAAAACTCTACAAGTCCAGACGCCTTTCTTCGGTTATACAGATCCTGGCCAAAAAGCAGGAAGGCTAAAATGCAGACTTTGCCTCCGGGTGGACAAAGAGAGGAGTGACACACCCTGGAAGTGTCAGGCTGTGATGTGCCCCTCTGTGTTGTGGTGGACAGGAACTGCTTTTTCAAGTGGCACAAATAATGTGTGTGCCACCTGAACTGTATATAATACTTGTAAATAGCTGTACAAAAAACGCCATAAGGCATTTCTGCATTCAAGGGTAAATAGTTGTAAATAATTTTGTTTTTTGCTACATCTGTACATATTTTTTGACATTTACAATTTGCATAAGCATTCTAAGTTATAAAAATGGTTTGTTAAACATGTTTGTGGTTTGCACAGTAAAAAATCTAACTTTTTCCCACTCGGATTTTATATTTTTTGTGTGATTTTAGGTCCAGTGTGTTAACACAGTATGTCAAAATGAAAAAATAACACCATAGTCACACTTGTGGGGTTGTACTGAAAAGAATGACACTAAACAAAGCAAGGTGAACCATTTTTAAGCTGAAATATAAAGACAAAATTAAAAGTAGTCAAAAACGGACCATTATACACATGACTCCAGAGGGTTTTAAAGTCTTCTTCATGCCTCAGTCAGTTATATCTCAGTCCAGGCTTTTATGTGCAGGTGTGGTTGTTGGGAGACAGAGAGTGTGTCTGACACTGACACCCTCACTGACAAACTGTCAGTGTTAGGATCAACACTGATTGTGAATCAGTTTCAGCTGCTGTTGTGCAAATGGAACAGACAACAGGTGGAAATGAGAGGCAGTTATCAAGACAGCCCCTATAAAGGAGAGGTTCTGCAGGTCAGGTTCTTCTGACCACAGACCAGTTCTCTGCTCTCATCCTTTCTGCCTGATGTTTGATCACTTTGGCATTTTGTCAGTGCTCTAGCACAGGTAGAGACACTCTCAGTCTGTCCACATCAGTGTCAGTGAAGATTTCAGATTGTTTATAAAGTGTTCATTCTGGAGCTGTTCCACATTTGTTGTGGAAAATTACAGTAAACAATGAAATACTGTGAGGAAGTTATATACCGTGTGATGAATAAGGTCCTTGTATTCTATTACAGTGGATTAAGATTATTGAGGACATCTACTGTGAATCTGTCGCTGTAAGTTACATTCTGTTATTTTTCTGACCAGCTAAACGAGGTCAACACTCGTCAGTATCGTACCTAGCTAGCCTCAGTTGTGGAGTAGGCTGTAGAACAGAAGCTCTCCCTCTCAGAATGTCTCACACATGTAAGGTATGTCTGTTTAGTACAGCGACGATTTCAGCATTCATCCTGCCTGTTAACATTGTACAGACTGCTAGTCTCATGTGGCTGTTTCCCCTTTGCAGCTCTAGCTGCCATCAGGTCAAGAAAGGTCACAGAGATGGACATGGTGATTAAATATGATGCAGTACAAGTTCTTATGAGTTCTTTACAGTTGTTATGAAGATTATGTATAAAGGCCTGTCAGACTGCCTGGGTCTAACTGCTGCCAATGTTACCACTGTTTGCTATAAGGAAAACATGGTGAAACAAGCCAACATGCAGACTCCATATAAAAACAGCACAAAGCCTGTATTTCAAACATAGACCAACTTTATACCTGACTGCATGTCTGACCAACATCCAACCTCTGTGCTGCCTGAGCCATCCCTGTGTTTCTGTGCTGCTACCAAATAAATCTCATCCTGTAATGAAATCTATACCTGATGTATGCCAGTGATCCAGCAGACATGTTACCTCAGGTCTCGCTGTCATGCTGCCTCTGTTGATTCTGCAGTGGTTCACTGGCTCCTTCAGTGTGGTCTTGCTGTCAGACCGTCTCCTTGTTTTGATGAACAGTGTAAAGGAAACATGCCAACTTCAGGTTTCGTTGGTCTTCAGGTTTTTCTAGAAAGACACACAAAAAAGACAAATCACTAACCACAGTATTATAACAGCACAAAATGTCTCACATTTATCACAACTGCCATGACAGTCTGCAAACTGGCTGTTTATGAGCAACAGCTGCTGATGAGGTCTCCGAGGCCTGGATCAATCTTCAGGGACTCCTCATGTCCTATAAATATGTATGTCAACATTAAAAGAAATGAATGTTACTGTGTGTATGGGACATTTTGAGCATGAAACAACCTCCTGTCACATTTACAACACGTACCTGAACCAAAGAGGAAGTCCAGCTGGTATTCCTGCTCCACAGTGTAGCTGCCTGGGTCCCTGGAATCCTTTGCTCAGCTTCCTGTTCAGCAAAGACAAAACAAACAATTGCATCAGTGCACAGTTCTGTGTAAGTCATCTGGTGAATAACTTTTAATATAAAATACTTATCTTTATGTTTTTTCCCCTTTAACAAACTGTGACGATCCATCTGAGAAACCTCCTCTGGGACTGAATAAAACATCAAAACTGGAATCAAGTTGCTGAACAAGTACAAGGAACAGCATTGTCTAATAACACACAAACATAAAATAACTTCACATTTACCTCACTTTCTTCTCTCTTTGTCTCACTCTCCCAAACACCCAGAAACCTAAAACATCTTCAACATTCTGAAAACTGGGTTAGCGCAGCACATAAAATACATGAGAACACATCTGAACATATGGAACACAGCAATGAACAAAAACAAGCAGCCACCTAACATATATAACAATGAACAAAAACAGTGTATGCATATATGAGTGGTATGTTAGCGTTGTATGAGAGAAGGACAGAGGGAGTGGGAGAGAGTGTGGGAGTGAGGAAGAGCACAGCTGGTAAACAGAAATGAATGTGTTATGGCTAAAATATGACACTGTGGGCTGTTTTGAGGCCTGAAAGTCCTTTGACTCAAGTTAAACTGCAGGCAAACTGTCAGACAGAACACTTCCTGCTGTTGAAGTTGGGCTTTAAAGGCCGTGGCGAAACTCTTTAAAAAAATGTCATGTCCCCTATCGGTTAAATGAACGCCATCTCGCAAAAACAGCCCAGGAGTCATACTTTACGTCAGTGTGATGCACAAAGTGTGCACCAACTGAACAGACATATGCAGCCATAACACTGTTCACGAACCTGCGGGCCTTGTCTATGTTACCAGGATTGGCAACACCCCTCCACCTGCACCTCTGAGTGAGCCCAGGGAAGATGATTTTCATAGCTGGATGCTGCAGGCAGAGGCGGTGCAGGTCCTCCTTCATCGCTGCAACAAGCCTGACACTTGAGACCCGCTACAGTGGATGAGGAGGACGTCTGGAACTGCTCTTCCTCGTAGGGACCTGTGGCTGCAGCTCTCTCGCCACCACGTCGGATGTAGCTGTCCCCCATTATTGTTGGTTGAGATCGACATGTTGACATGAAATTATAATAGTCCTATAATATTTACAAGAGTTTAGAATTGAGGCAACTGGACTTAAGGATGGTGTTTTGAAGACCGCCAAGAATGATAGCATCCACACATACAGTATAACCTATAACTCTTACTGGTGTGACTTGGTGTGGCAGCCTCTGAGGCACATGCCATCGTCCTCATAACCTCAGTTGATTTCTGAAAGAAGGGAAAAGATTCATTTAATATATATTTTAAACAGATGGAATAATAATACAGTGAACAAACTATGGGAGATTTAAGCTGAACAGTGTGATGGGGACGGCCAAAACGGTTTGGTGGGTGGAGGTGTTTCAAGCATCTGAGAGCAAATAAGTCACATGTAACTTTAACTCCTGTCGTGCATATTGTGTACATGTAAATAACCAAAACCATGACGGAATGTCTGTCAAGATGGAAACAATGCAAGCTAAATAAACTATGCAATTAAGAAGTGAGGAGTACATTCTGTCTCATTCACTTCAGTCAGTGAATGAGACAGAATGTACTAAGATCTGTTAAACTGAGGAGAATTTCATGACTAATTGAGTGGAAGATGCAAAATACATACATCTGCAGTTGGAGAACGGGAGCAGGAGGGTGCAGCATCCATTCTCTGCAACTGTGTTGGTGGTGGAGGCGTCAGGGCCGTCTGAGAGCAGAGCATTTCAACTTTACGACTACTGAAAGACCACCTGACTGAGCATTGGCATATCACTAACATATTACAGCAGAAGAAGCATTAATCACTTCTTGACTTTAAATAGGGACACTGACATAAGAACATTTACCTGTGCAGCAGGAGAGTCTCTGGCTGCGACCTCTGGTGGTCCAGGATCTGCCAGGTCCAGCCGCCTCCAGCGCACCTTTTGGGCCTGGGACCTCTTCCCCTTCCGCGGCATTGTCCTGTGAAGAAGGTAGGCAGAGTTGTGTGTATATGTACTGTGTGTGTATATGTATGTATAGCTATGTGTTATTTATATAGAATATGTGTCTGTAGGTGTTAATGTGTTTAATGTTATTTATATAGAATATGTGTCTGTAGGTGTATCCAGCGTCGATCTGAAGAGTTTTCCAAAGAGCTGAAAGGAAGAAAAAAAAATCTGTCAGGGCACAGTTACATTTCTATTCTAACAATATAAAAAGCACTACTGTTTCTATTACAGCTGAAGGTTTCCAACCATGTACAGAATCATTGTATCACTGAATTACATACAAAATAACAGTTGTGGCTGTGTTAGTAACATTGTAAATGACTGGCTCAGAAAATGCTGCAGTATAGTAGTACACACAGTATCTGTGAAGAGGACACAGAAAATCAACACATGCATTGTGTTTACTGTCACTTCTTGTATATGCTGCTCACACAACCCAATGACTCCATGGGTATTAATAAAGTTCATGTGAATGCACGACACTGTGATAAATTGTTCAGTTTTAAATGACAGTTGCTCTGGTGCTTTAACACATCTTCATTAATATTCTTAGTTTAAAAGTGAAACTGCCGAACTAATCGGACTGTAAAGAGAAGTTACACTAATTTAACCAAAAGTACATCAGAATGAAATCTCATACCCTACCTTTAAGGCTGTGAACCCCTCACTGCACACTTTAAACTCCGTTCTCTCTGTTTAAACACTGTCAGAGTTCAAACCTTCGTAGGAAATAAGTCCAGTATTACAGAATGAAACCAAAGATCAAACCTGTTTTCAGCAGCATTCTGCATTCTGGAGATGGACTGACACTGGTCTACGGACTATCCGGACCAGAACTCAATGAGCTGTAAGAGAAAAACAAGGTGAGAGGTGAAGTGCGTTATAGGAGGGACCACTGTAATGCAAACATGTGATTTGCTGATTCTGGTGTTTTTAGGTTTTGATTTAAATTTCACAAAATCATTTATTTATTTAATCAGAGCTGCTGCTCTGACACCATTGTTCATGTCTTCCTCTCTCTGCACTGTGTTAACACACCTGAATGCTGCAGAGCATCTTCTTCTTTCCTGCTAAATAAATAATGGCCCTGTGGTCTGGTGGTGTCGGTTCACCTTGGACAGCGATGGACAGGAGGACAGGAAGGTCCGGCTGCTCTCAGCTGGGACCTGTGTGTGTCTGGGTGCACACACACCTGCAGTCTGCCCACAGTTACTGACGTAGCCACTCCATCACACCCCAGCTGACACATGACCGCACCAGGTGGCTGCTGCTATGACAGATGGTGGTTGTCAGCATTTCTTGTTAGTATAGTGGATAGTATCTCCGCCTGTCACGCGGAAGACCGGGGTTCGATTCCCCGACGGGGAGAAAAACTTTTACCACCAGATAGGATGATACTGACCCTGTACATTGCTGCTGCAATAGAAAACATTTCCCAGTTTGGGATAAATAAAGTATTTGTTCTGTTCTGTTCTGTTCGTCTTGTGAGCTTTAGATTATATTATTTCTTGGGCTCTGTGCTCTAAGTGTCTTAAAAATATGTGGTTTTCTTTATTTACAGTTGTGCATGGCATGTGACTTTACTTATGCAACATGTATGATAATGTTCTGTCTCCTCTCATTTCCAGACGTGCAGCCAAAAACATGTGCAGTGATGATATGTGACGGTATCATCATGGTCTCAGAGAGAAGAGCTGAGTGTGTCTGTTCTGATCTTTGTTGTGTCTCTTCTCCTCTGTAGTTTCTGCTTGTTGCTCCGTCACACGCCCTCTGCTGGTGAGCCGCGTCATTACACACAACCTCTGCTGCTGTCAGACTGTGTAATAACCACTTCTGATAGGTGCAATATTCACACACCACAGTGTACAACACATTATTTATTTAGTTTCTGATGCACTATGTACAGTTTTCTTACAGACCACTTCTCCCTCCACTCACCTGTGCAATAACTGTTCATATGTAAACTGCTGATGATTCTATTCTATATTTTATTGGTAGTTTATTTTATCATATATATCTTTTCTTAACTTATCCTTTGCTGTCTGTACCTGCTGTTGCAAAAATGCAATTTCCCCATTGTGGGACTAATAAAGGTTTCTTAATCTTAATCTTAAGACTGTCTGGAGGACACACAGAGTGGACATGGGTCACAGAGTGCTGCTGCTGTTTGTGTCTCTGCAGCATGGGCAGCTGCTCCTGCTCCACTCGTCACCGGCTGATTGTTCACACCTGTGATCAGTCATCAGCCAATCCTGCTGCAGCTTCCATCTAGTATATGTGTCCAATGGAAGCTGAGCAACATGTCAGCTACACACATAGAAACACTACACATAGTTTGTCATATAAATAACATGGATTGAATCATGTTGTACAGTCAATGGAAACAAAAAGCACTGAGAGTGGTGCTGGTAGTGCAGCAGTGGATGGAGGCTGAAGTGCTGCCACCTAGTGTCAATATTTGGTATTAACTCTGACTACATATTCCACCTTTAACTCTCTGCCATATATACTGTGCCATGTGTGAAGTGATAATAAAATGTGAATGTGAATTTATTGTAAAGAACTTTACTTTTTATCCCTGTTATTAGTGAGCAGTGTGTGTGTGTGTTTGATGGAGTGTGTAATGTCTGCTCAGTGTTACTGATGCTGCTGTGTGTGATCTGAAAACTGATCAAACTGTGATGTGTCTGATGCTGACAGAAGAATCAGAGGTCAGACAGTCGGATCCTCCTCTGTGACACCTTTAACATCATATCAGAAATCTCTGTCTGCATCTGGTACATGCAGCTGATCACCAGCAGGGGGCTCACTGCTTTGCTGTCACTCAGTGTAACAATGGAACTGTTAGAATGATGGTGCGGCTCACACAGGTGTGTGTGGTTGAGGTTAATCAGTGCAACAATGTCAGCTTCTCTCTACAGACTGTGAGAGAAACAGTCTGACTGAAGACAGGAGGAGGCAGAAATGTCACTGTGTGGATGTCAGCTGCCAGAAAACACCACAGAAGAAGAAGAAGAGGCAGAGGAAGAAGAAGAACAGAGAGGGGGAAGTGTTTGTGGTGACGGTGGATTGGAGTAAAGCTCAGCTGCTACAACAGAACAGTTTCTGAACACATGTGTGTGGAGGACCAAGGCTGGAACCAGAGGACCAGAGCTGAGCTCTGGAGGCCAGAGAAGTCCTCCTGCAGCCTCTGCTGAGTTTGTTCCTTTTGACCCCCTGTTCTTTGTTGTTGATGATCTTTTTGCAGTGTTTTGCTGATTTATCTATGTAATTATATCATGTGAGGATGTTTTGACACAGCAGATCATCATTTCACTGTGATTCAGATAAAATTCAGATCACAGAAAGGCCTTCCTGTTCTCACTTCAGTGAATGAATTATGGTTTTGTATATTCATTGGTCAACAGTGGTGGAATTTTAAATGGGATTCTGTTTGGTTACCATAGAAACCACTGAGGAGGCACTGATGGCTGTGGGGCTGTTGGGGTTGCTGCTGCTGAGTGGAGTCGTTCTGGTGGTCATTATGATGGAGATGCTGAGTATTCCCCTTTTTGCCACCTTGATTTCCTTGGTGAGAGGGTTTCTCTCCTGCCTCTACAGGACTCTGCCCCCACTCCTGTAGACTGTTGCATAACAGGAAGTGGTCTTGTATTAGGGTGTGACCCTCCTGAGAAGCAGAACCTCTCCTTTATAGGGGCTGTCTTGATAACTGCCTCTCATTTCCACCTGTTGTCTGTTCCATTTGCACAACAGCAGCTGAAACTGATCCACAGTCAGTGTTGAACTGGACAGGCTGGTTTCACACAAGTGCTGCTATTTTCTGAAACAACTTTGTGAGTTTCTGTAGTGTAGTGGTTATTATATATCAACAGATATTAAATTGATGTTTTATTGTATTAGCTCAACATTGGATGAAAACTGTTTAGATAAGCAAAGATGGTAGCAGGCTGAAGGGGTTAACAACTCAAAGCAGTGTGACAGGAGGGCAAAGCATTCCTCCCAAACAAGGACTTGAACCCACGGTTTGGTGTTGAGTTTTAAGAGTAACACCGTCAGAACCCAAACCATTTTACCTTCCAACTGGTGGCATAATTATCTCAGCGAGATGGAAGGTGCAGATGTTGCAGCAGGATAGAGACACAGGATCTGGTTTAGTTTTTTTCCCTCCCGCACTCTGAGTGATGACATCATCCACTCTGAGCCACGCAATACACACTGTTAAACTCAGAAACGGACTGAAAACCACTCCAACTTTGAGAGGCTAGCGTGCGCAAACAATTCGGAATTAGAAAATTCTGAATACAAGTTTGAGAGCAGCATCTAATGAGCGTTTTAAGACTAAAATGGAGTCTGTAGCTTGAAATTTGTAGGAGGAGATACATTTGGCAGATGACCCTCGTTGAAGGGCTCTCTCATAGACTTCAATGTTAAATGGCTTTTGAATTTTTATTAATATTTTGAAAACGAAACATCATTTGATCAAATCTGAATACAAGTTTAACAGCCCTTGAAGAGCTGAACAGAATGATGTTTGAATGGTTTCTGTAGCTGAAAGCATGTGGAACTACATACATTGCTTAATATTTGAAAAATTATAATTTTGTGAAAAAAACTTGAAGTTGACCCGGAATGTCCTCTGTGACATACTGGAACATTTTGATAGTTGAATGGCTGAAATCGGTGAATGTATGCTGAAGATACGCTGCTCCAAATAACGTACGGAAGAATAAAAGGAAGAAAGAGGGTGAAGAACAATAGCTTGATTGTTGCCTAGCAACAGCAATCAAACTAATCAACTAAAAACACAAATGCAATGCATGATAGGTAGTTTTTAAATGTAAACATGTTTACATGTCTCCATGGTGATGTGAAGTGGTTTGATGACAAGAGTTTCAGTCACAGTGTGTCTTTGAACTTCTGTTACATACTGAGAGGAGACAGGCAACAAACACAGAGACAATATAAAGTCTGCAAAGTCAACATGAACGTGTACACAGATCTCCGTGAGCAGGGGCTGCTCTGCGATGCTGTCATCAGAGTGGAGGCATGACTTTCCCATCCACAAAGTCATCTTGGCGAAGTACACTTACTTCAGGTGAAGTGATTATCTCAGTTTTAAATGAATGTGTTAGTAACCTTTACATAGGGAGACAAAAACAAGGATTTGTTGTAGTTCATGATGTGAGTGTTGGAGATTATTCACTGCAGTCTTGTTTTTATAGCTCACAGTGCTTCAGTGTGTTTGCTGATATTGTTGTGATGACTAGTCAACTGCTGGGAAAATGTTGTCAGCCTGACCTCATAAAGAAAGCAGCAGCAGTCCTTAATGTTTGAACATGACAAAAACAACCGGTGAACAAGTGTGTGTTAATCTGCTGGCCCCAGGTGTGACCTGGATGATAGGACATGTTTGACATGTTGACATTAAAGCATCTAATAGTGATTTGAGTTTAGAAGTCATAAGTGAATTAGATAATGTTACAGCAATCAGATTTAGACCTTTAACCAGACTGTTGAATAAAGTTACCCGTAAATCCACCAGTGACTTAGTGACTCATTTTAGTGTCTGTTTTAAAAACTGAAATGCATCAAAGTGGTGTATAATGTTGTGGAACTTTTTCTGTGTTTTTCAGAGCTCTCTTCACACGCTGGTCTGAACCTGACAAGAAAGTCTACATTATTCCTGACCTATCCTCAGACATGATGGAGCTCATCATTGAGTTTGCATACACCGGCTCTGTTAACGTAACAGAGTCCAATGCACGGAGGCTTTTCATGGCAGCGGATTACCTCAATATAGTGGAGCTGGTGCAAATATGCTGCAACTTTTTTGAAAAGACGCTCTGCCCAGACAACTGCATCGGCATCTGGCAGTTCACAAAAACCTACCACGCCCCTGAACTGCACCTCAAGGCTTTCCACTATGTCCTCAGTCACTTTGAGGATGTGGCTTTCAGTGAAGAGTTCCTGCAGCTCTCGGCCCAGGATGTAAGTGACATCATCAGCAGTGACAACCTCAATGTGAGACAGGAGGCAGCTGTGTTTGAGGCCATCATTCGGTGGATCACACATGAACCTCAGGAACGAGAAGGATACGCAGATCTTCTCTTGTCAGAGGTACTTTATATTATACATTAATAATAAAATATAATTTTCACTTTATAGGTTAATCTATTTCAAGACAGTGACTGAAGCCAACCTCAGCCCAATAGAGGGTTATCAGTTATTAGATGTGCTCCATGTCATGATGATGGCCATCACAGCCATCCTTTACCCTTTTACAGGCCAGAAGGTGCAATATCATCTATTCTCATGAGTGATAATAGAAAGCAACACAAACTACCTGAGTGACGCATTGTGCTCATGTGCATGCTGGTCTTCTGGGTGACTCTGAAAATGGAGGAGAATTTATGATTTATTGAAGACGTTTCGCTGCTCATCCAAGCAGCTTCATCAGTTCTAACTGTTTGGTGGGAAACATGGTTTATATGTGGTTGCAGACCTCAGTGGGTGGGTCTGGGTAAAACTTACAAACAATAGCACTAAATGTTTCCATGGCTGACTGGGCCAGGTGTGTCTAACGACTGGCTAACGACTATGAAACTGCCGGAGGGGGGCTGGTTGACAGCCCTTTGTTCTTACTGTGAGTATTTGCAAACTTCCTGGGAATGTTGATGAAGATTCTCAGTCATCCAGGTCATCATACGTAGAGAAGATTGAAGCAAGGCGTCTGGACTTGTAGAGTTTTCTAGAAGACGTTTCGCTGCTCATCCAAGCAGCTTCATCAGTTCTAACTGTTTGGTGGGGAAACATGGTTTATATGTGGTTACAGACCTGTGTGGGTGGGTCTGGGTAAAACTTAAAAAACTTAAAAACAATAGCACTAAATGTTTCCATACTTACCTGTGATGTTCTGGCTGACTGGGCCAGGTGTGTCTAACGACTGGCTAACGACTATGAAACTGCCAGAGGGGGACTAGTTGACAGCCCTTTGTTCTTGCTGTGAGTATGTGCAAACATCCTGGGAATGGATGGAATCACTGCATACTGCATTGTATGTGGTAGAAAGATGATGTCTGAGGCCACCACCTCTGTTAAGGGAAGGTTTTTCCAGCTTAACATAGATGGCTTCCTTGACTCCTCTTTCATACCACCTTTCCTCCCTGTCTAAAATGTGAACATTGTTGTCCTCAAAGGAGTGTCCTTTGTCTTTGAGGTGGAGGTGAACAGCCAGGAACAGGTTTGAAATGGACCGGGATGTCATGGTTGTTGAAGATCCTGCGGAGTTTCTCTGATACTCCTGACACATATGGAATGGAGGTGTTCTTTCTCCGCCTGGTGTTGTCCTTCTTCTTGTTGTTGGGGGGTCTTGTTTTTGTGGCTTTAATGAGTGCCCACTTCGGGTAGCCACATGTTTGCAGGGCCTTCCTGATGTGGTGTTGCTCCTTCTTCTTCCCCTCTGAGCTGGTGGGTACAGTTTGTGCTCTGTGCTGCAGGTTCCTGATGACTCCCAGTTTGTGTTCCAGTGGGTGGTGTGAATCAAACAACAGGTACTGGTCCGTGTGTGTGGGTTTCCTGTACACTTCCACATTGAGGCTCCTGTCCTCCTCAATATGTACTGTGCAGTCCAAGAAGGCCAGATTGTTGTCCTTGGTGTCCTCGCGAGTGAACTTGATGTTGTTATCCACTGCGTTGATGTGTTCTGTGAACCGTTCCACTTCGTTGGTCTTGATTTTGACCCAGGTGTCATCCACATATCTGAACCAGTGGGTGGGGGTGGTTCCAGGATAGGAACTCAGGGCTCTTCTCTCCACTTCCTCCATGTAGAGGTTGGCCACAATAGGAGACACAGGTGATCCCATCGCACAGCCGTGCTTCTGTCTGTAAAAGTTCCCATTGTACTGGAAATAAGTGGTGGTCAGGCAGAGGTCCAGCAGGTCACAGATGTGGTCTGGCGTTAGGTTGGTTCTCTCCTTGAGTGTGCTGTCTTGTGTGAGGCACGTCCTTACCATCTCTGTGGCTTCTGATGTAGGGATGCAGGTGAACAAGGAGGTGACATCAAATGAGACCATAGTGTCGTCTGGGTCCATTCGGATCTTCTCTACCTTGTTCACAAAGTCCTACCAGTGGTGTCAGGAGTTCAGCCAAGTGCTTAGCCACGTTGTATGTGACTGAGTTTGTGCTGCTGACGATGGGTCTGAGGGGGACTCCTTCCTTGTGTATCTTGGGGAGTCCATACAGGCGTGGAGTGGCTTCCCCAGGATACAGTCGAAAGTAGAGCTTGCGGTTGATGATTTGGTCCTTCTCCAGTTTTTGTAGGTAGCTGACTAGTTTCTTCTTGTAGTTTCCGGTGGGGTCCCTCTTCAGTATCTGATATGTGGCTGTGTCACTGAGGAGATCTGTCACTTTGGAGTGGTAGTCCTGTGTGTTGAGCACCACTGTGCATCTTCCTTTGTCTGCTGATAAGATGGTGATGTCCCGGTCCTTTTGGAGTGCAATCAGGGCCTTCCTTTCATCGCTGGAGAGGTTGGATGGCAGTGCTTTAGCAGTGGAGAGTGTGGCTGTGACCTTCAAGCGGAGTTGCTCAGCTTCTGTGTCTGTCAGGTTGTTGTTCTTGATGGCTGACTCTGTGGCTGTGATGAGGTCCACCACTGGAATCTGCTCTGGTGAGATGGCAAAGTTGAGTCCTTTGGCCAACACGTCTTTTTCCGGCTGGCTCAGTTGTCTGTCTGAAAGGTTCTTTACCCATTTGTCCTGGGTGTCCTGCTGTGGCAGTGAGTGGTCTTCCCTCCTCCATGTGTGAAGGTTAGCTGCATTTTTAACAGAGAAAACAGTTTTCAATTTATGGAATTTGCGTTTTTGTCGTTCCTTACCCCTGGTGTGCTGTGCCGTCTGGACTTTTTCAGTCAGTTTGATGACTTCATCCATGACTTTGCTGGGTAGGAGGGTGGCAAGCTGTGATCTTGTCTGCTCCGTGGTGACCATGAGGGTGTCTATGGTGAAGTTGATCTGTCTGATCCTTTCGTTGAGGAGTTGGTTCTGGGCTTTCTGCAGGATGGTGTCTGCTCTGTGGTTCTTGACAGTGGATCCGAGACGTAGGCTGTTCGGGGTTAACTTTTCCTGTCTGCATCTCAGGCTGAAGCGTAGGTGGTTCCTGTAGTCTGCCAGTTTCCTAGAGGTCTTTTCATGTTCCCTCACCAATCGTAGGGTGTCCTTCCCAAAGTGATTGGCAACATGTTGATGAAGATTCTCAGTCAGGGATCAGCTGTTAGCCCTCAGGGACACAGCGGTGCTGCACAGCAAGAGACCCGACGTTCCCCGAGACATAAGGAGGAGAAGACGACGGGGAACCTGTGCCGGAGCTGCGCATCATTCCAGGAAATGTTATAAACCTGTACTCCCCTTGGTCATCACTGGGAATGTTTGATCTCTCACTAATAAGATGGACGAGCTGACGGCGCTGACCCAGCACCAGAGGGAATATCGTCAGTGTAGCATGCTGTTGTTTACTGAAACGGTGCTAACACTGGACTCTAACGTTGCGCTAAATGGATTTCAGTTGGCGAGGACAGACAGGACAGTGGAGTGCGGTCAGAGGAAAGGAGGGGGGCTGGTATTGTTTGTTAATGATAGATGGTGTAATCCTGGACACATCACTGTCAAAGAACAGATCTGCAGTAAGGGCATTGAGCTGTTAGCCGTTAGCATGAGCACTGATTGATTAAGGATCTACTGTAGTGCTGTGTGAGACCTCAGAGGACACTTCTGTCTTCATTTGAAGCTGGTAGGTACAAACTGCACCACTGCTAGCAGGAGCTCCTTTGTTCTACACCTGGACATCAGCTCACTCATTTTAACAACTGACAGACTCCATTTCTGGAAAGACAGACCATCTGGACAAGACAGGTCTCTGGTTCTCTTCCAGGCAGGTTTACTCACAGAGGAGGTTCCATGGTGTAATGGTTAGCACTCTGGACTCTGAATCCAGCGATCTGAGTTCAAATCTCAGTGGAACCTTTTGTTTCAACAGTTATCCTGGTGTCCTTTCTACACAGTTAAGTCTATGGAGAAGTCCACAGTCTGTTCATTGGTCCAGCTGTAGTCATTAATGGACTGAAGGCCATGAAGGAGGCTGTGGTGCTGAATCCTGCTGCTTGTGCTGGATGATCCAGTTATAACATGGAATCCTCTGCTGTCCATGCTGGTATGTCCTGCTAGTACTCATTATTCAGGAAACAAGAACAAGTATTAGGGAGTGCTCTCAAGTGCTCTCTAAGCAAAATAAAATAGCTTTGTTTCTATGGTGACCCCACAGGCTGCAGCAAAACACCACTACAGGTGCTGGTCATATAATTAGAATATCATCAGAAGGTTGATTTATTTCAGTAATTCTATTCAAAAACTGAAAGCTGTATAATGCAAACATTCATTCCACACAGACTGAAATATTTCAAGTGTTTATTTATTTTAATTTTGATGGTTATAACGGACAACCAATGAAAACCCACATTCAGTATCTCAGCTGGATGGATGAGGATGGATGGATAATGTAGTGGACTCCCACCCAGCAGATCAAGTCCCAGAGGTTACAGCATCATTTATAAGCTGAGTTTCCCCTCAGGGAAGCTGCTGTTTACAGAGAGAAGCAAGAAAACAACAGTCAGCATCATCTTCCATAAAAACACATGACAATAACATGTGAGACAGAGCGTTTATGATCAGTGCTCCCCCTGCTGGTTAGGACATATGATGACAAGTACCAGTCAAAAGTCACTCAGTGGTTTGTCTTTGTTTTTATGACTTTCTACATTGTAGATTCATCCTGAAGACATCAGAGCTATGAAGGAACACATGTGGAATGATGCAGTGAACACAAAGTGTTAAACCAAGCAGAATATGTTTGATGTTTGACATTCTTCCAAGCAGCCAGCTTTTTGCTTTGATGACATCTTCACACACTCTTTGCATTCTCTCAATCTGAACTGAACCACCAATGCTGTGCAATGCTGACATCTAGTGGTGGAATCGCAGGTTACAGAATCAGAAATTACTTTTTTTAGGGGAAATTCTTGTTTGTTACAGACAGTAGTTTGATAGAGATGGGCCGGAATGACTTCCTGTCTTCTCACCTGCTCTGTGGTGAAGGTGATCGGTGGAGGTGGGGAACCAGTAACTCCCAGGTGATGACTGTCAGCCGAGGGGTCTGAGGACGAGGTGCGAGCAGGGCCATCTGGATGAGCTGTGGGAGAAGAGAGGGCAGGTGACGTGGCTGGTCGTTGTCGCTCAGCTGCTGAAGAGTCATTAGCAGGGTGAACTGGGGTCACTAAAAAAACTGATACAGCTCATTGGCCCTTTCCACACTGCCATTAACTCCACCCCTGCTGCTCCACCTGTAACCAGTGATGGTCCTCATGCCACTCCACACCTCTCTTGTGTTGTTTTGCTGAAGTTTCCACTCCAGCTTCCTCCTGTACTTCTCCTTGGCCTCCCTGATTTTTATTCTCAGGTCCTTCTGTGTAGCTCGCACCTCCTGCCTGTCGCCCTCTTTGAATGCCTTCTTTTTTCTATTCAAAATGGCTTTAATGTCCTTAGTCACCCATGGCTTGTTGTTGGGGTAACAATTCACTGTCCTAACTGGAACAACACTGTCCACACAGAAGTTTATGTATCCAGTCATGCACTCTGTGATCTCATCAATGTCCTGGCTGTGGGGTTCACAGAGTGCCTGCCAGTCAGTCACTTCAAAGCAGTCCTGAAGTGTTGAAGCATCCTCATTCCAAAATCAATCCATCCTCCACATAAAGTCAAAAGTTCTAAATGTGAGTCATTAAATGAGAGGTTCCAGCAGAAACGTCCAAACATCTGAAGAGAAGCTGAGAAGCCTGAGATACAGGGGCTGCAAGCTGTGCTTCAACTGTTCCTGTTTAGACAATAAGAACAGATCATCATCTTCATCACCCTCAATAAGAACTGATCATCATCTTCATCACCCTCAATAAGAACAGATCATCATCTTCATCACCCTCATCACCTCTCACCAACCTCCCTTCATCTGCTTGGAGCCGCAGCCAGGCGGTGCCAGATCGTTCATATGGTGGCATATTAGTCATTCATTTATTGCCACATGTTTTCATTGAATGTTACATGTATTGATTTAATTTCTGCTTTGTGGGTCAAATAAAGGTTTCCTCCATTTTAATTCATATTGATTCAGTTCACGCTGTGTTTATGTCTCCCTGTAGCTGACAGCAGCAACAACAGGGCTCAGTGTTTAACCACTGGATGTAGTGAAGTTTGTAGTTATCCAGAGAAGGACTGTGTATTTTATGATTTGTATCTTAAAAGGAGATTTGCATATTAGGGATGAAATAAATACAGCGTGAAATATAAATAAATAAATTGCAAATTTCCCTTTCGGGGCTCCATAAATGTTAATCCTAAAAAAGGAACATCCAGTGTGGACTTGCATACACAGTGAACATAAACTGCTATAATAACAACTTTAAAAACAATCAGACTAATTCCACTGTGATCCTTAGCAGCATTATCCGTAATAAGATTGTCAGTGAAGAAAACAAATATAAACACACACACACACTCTTCTCCCAGCTCTTATAAAGACATCCGTCATGGAAGCAGAGTCCTACCGGAGCTCCAGAGAGACACAAACAGCAGCAGCACTCTGTGACCCATGTCCACTCTGTGTGTCCTCCAAACAGTCTTCCTCAGGTCTTTATCAGGACAGCAGTCAGGTCCAGCCCTCTGGGGGGTTCTGCTCTCAAAGGTGATCTGGAATGACAGCTGACAGCAGAGAGAGGAAAGCTTTAAATGTACTGCTACAACCTGATTGGCTGCATGAGCAGCGAGGCAGCGCCTGATTGGTGGAGGAGCTGACTAGAGAGCGTGTCAGTGCATCAGTCATGTGACTTATCAGCTCTGCTCTTTCTGCCTTTTCCTCTGAATCTTTTCATCTCATCAGTGTTCCGCCCTCATACGTCCTAACTTCCTTTCTAACACACAGAACAGCCACCTGCTGGTGATCAGCTGCATGTACCAGAAGCAGACAGAGATTTCTGATATGATGTTAAAGGTGTCACAGAGGAGGATCCGACTGTCTGACATCTGATTCTTTTCTTGACGTGAGCTGTTTTTCTCTTCCAGGCCTGCACACTAGCTCTGTGGAGGCCTGCCTCTCTCTCCTACTCACCTCCACCTGCTTTAAACACCCCATGACACACAGACACACACAACCTGTGGCTGCATCACTCCCAGTGAGGGGGCATGAGTGAGGTTGCTTCTAGGGAGGCTGAGGGTCTCTTGATCTGCACCAAGCTGAAGTCGTTGTTTGTATAGATCAGGAGGAGGACTTTGTGAATGTCTGTTATCCAAGTCAGCTATTTGTCTTTCCAGCTCCATTTGTTTTCATTTAGAATCTCTTTTCTTTTTAGCCACAAAAGATATTACCTGGCCTCTCAAGTATGCCTTAAGGGCTTCCCAAACAGTCAAAACAGAAACATCTGGTGTCATATTAATATCTAAATATAAGGAAATTTGATCTGAAAGAAAACGCACAAATTCTTCATCCGATAATAAGAGAGAGTTAAACCTCCAGATTCGGGTGGGAGTCCTGGTATCAGTGATATTCAATTTGAGTAGAAGAGGGGCATGATCAGAAACTACTATAGGTTGATATTCACATGAAAGAATATCTGAAGAAAAAATAGTCAATTCTACTGTACGTTTGATGAGCATGGGAGAAAAAAAGAATATTTCCTGTCCTGTGGATGAAAAAAACACCAGATGTCTGAGATACCATAGTTTGAAAGAAATGTCTCTAGACAAGAGGCAGATTTTGATATGGGATAACCAGGCCTAACCGATGACCGATCCATCCCTGGGTCCAGACACAGATTCAAATCTCCCCCCAGAATGAGCAGGTGTGAATTTAAACAAGGGATCAATTTAATGATGCGGGAGAAAAACTGTGGGTCATCAAAATTTGGAGCATATATATATATATTAGCTAAAATAACTTTGAGATTAAAGAGTTTGCCAGTCACAATAACATAACGGCCATTTGAGTCGGCTAGTGTTGTAGAAGGCATGAAAGAAACATCCTTATGTATCAATATTGCAACACCCCGAGCTTTCCCTTGAAAGTTTGAGTGAAATAGCTGACCCACCCACCCACATTTAAGACGAGCATTATCCAAACTCCTGAGATGTGTTTCTTGGATAAAAGCAATTCCTGCACCCAAATGTTTCAGATGAGTAAGAGCCTATTTCCTCTTAACAGGATGGTTAAAATCATAAAAAAATAAGTCTGTCAAATATAAAGTTCTAGGACAGAAATAGTAAGCCCAAATTAAATCTGTCTTCAGCCCTGAAGGTCAGCAATGACGAGCCTCTGACCTGCCAGGAGCAGATCTTGTCAGGATCTTCAAGGGTGTTGATGAGATTGTCCCAATCAGTGTGTGGAACACTCATCTGTTGGAAACAGTGAAGCCACTCATCGACCATGGCTGACCTGTACTCTCGCTGAAATGAAATAAAATACAAAGAAATGCTGCTGTGGCCATCACAAATATATTCAATTATGCAGGCACATGGACAGAGACAAAGGCATACATTGAAATATGCACATATACTGTAGAGAAACATTTTCAATATGCCACACTAAGGTACAACAAACTTACAGTAAAGGGTCCCAGGTATACTATGTATCCAGCAGATAGAAGCATATCACCTGCTACATTATTGGCCATGTTATCCAAATGTTGGACTGTTTCCTCCCAACGCACTTTATCTGCCAGACTACCTATAAGCTGCAGATCATCATGATGGAAAAATTAAATAATTGTATGACTTGTATAAAGTTATTGTGTAGAGTATTTAGAGTAGATATTTGTACCCTGACTGCTATTAGGTACCAGGATGAGATGCCAGGGAGGTCCTCAGGGCACGTGGAGGTCACACACACTACTGATCCTCATTTTGACATTGACAATTTCCACTCAAGTTGGATCAGCCTGTGATGTGATTTTCCACTTTTATTTTGTGTATGGTTCCAAATCCAGATCTCCACAGATGAATAATTTTGATTTACATTGATCATTTTTATGTTAATTTGTTGTCAACATATTCTACTTGAATGAAGATTTTCACCTGGAATATTTCATTCATTAAGATCTAAATCTTCTTAAATCTTAAATGTACCATTTTGACACAAAAGGGTACATTTAAGTACCATGGGAATCAGTTTGGAACCTGTGATGGTAAATCATCGGCAGTTGTACCTTAGGGAACAAAAATGGACCTCAGTTGTACCCTTTTTTCTGACAGTGTACAGGCAGACCAGAAACCCTCTCACCAAGGAAATCAAGGTGGCAAAAAGGGTTAGGAAAAAGGGAATACTCAGAAGAGTTGAAAAACAGCTTTTCTGCTAACGACCATGCATCAGTGTGGAGATCACAAACCACAGGAGGCGACCTCCCCCACTGCTGGCGACCTCAAGACTTTCTACTGCAGGTTTGAGAGGGACCACTTCACACCCCTAACCTGTACCACAATGACCCCACTCGGCAGCACCCCATCAGGGACCACCATCCCATCACAACCACCAACACAACGAACCCACTCTGCAGCATCTCCATCATAATGACCACCAGAACGACTCCACTCAGCAGCAGCAACCCCAACAGCCCCACAGCCATCAGTGCCTCCTCAGTGGTTTCTATGGTAACCAAACAGAATCCCATTTAAAAGGTTACAATTCCACCACTGTTTCTTCGGTGACCAATGAAAATACAAAACCATAATTCATTCACTGAAGTGAGAACAGGAAGGCCTTTCTGTGATCTGAATTTTATCTGAATCACAGTGAAATGATGATCCTGGAAACTAAACAAACAGCCAAAATAAAGTGTCCAGAGAAAGTCCAACATAATAATCCAAAATACAGGCTGCTATGTCAAAAACATTCTCACATGATATAGTTATATAAATGCATCAGCAAAACACTGCAAAAAGATCAGCAAGAACAAAGAACAGAGGGCCAAAAGGAACAAACTCAGCAGAGGCTGCAGGAGGACTTCTCTGGCCTCCAGAGCTCAGCTCTGGTCCTCTGGTTCCAGCCTTGGTCCTCCACTCACTGTGATCCTTTGTTGTACCAGGTGTAAGATTAAGATTAAGAATAAGAAACCTTTATTAGTCCCACAATGGGGAAATTGCATTTTTGCAACGGCATACAGACAGCAAGGGATAAGTTAAGAGAAAGATATATACATCATAAAATAGACTACCAATAAAAAGATATATACATTATAAACAGTTTACATATTAACAGTTATTGCACAGGTGAGTGGAGGTAGAAGTGGTTTATAAACTGTACATAGTGCAACTAAATAAATAACAGTAAAATAAAAGCACACTGTGGTGTGTGAGTATTGCACCTATCAGAAGTGTTTATTATAGAGTCTGACAGCAGCAGGAAGGAAAGACCTTTTGTATCTCTTCTTCACACACCGAGGGTGGAGCAGTCTGCCACTGAAGCTGCTCTGCAGGGCTGACAGGGTGTCCTGCAGGGGGTGGACTCATTGTCTAGCATTGATGTCAGTTTTGCCAGGACCCTCCTGTGTAGTTTTGGTGGCTACACATGTGTTCAGAAACTGTTCTGTTGTAGCAGCTGAGCTTTACTCCAATCCACCGTCACCACAAACACTTCCCCCTCTCTGTTCTTCTTCTTCCTCTGCCTCTTCTTCTTCTTCTGTGGTGTTTTCTGGCAGCTGACATCCACACAGTGACATTTCTGCCTCCTCCTGTCTTCAGTCAGACTGTTTCTCTCACAGTCTGTAGAGAGAAGCTGACATTGTTGCACTGATTAACCTCAACCACACACACCTGTGTGAGCCGCACCATCATTCTAACAGTTCCATTGTTACACTGAGTGACAGCAAAGCAGTGAGCCCCCTGCTGGTGATCAGCTGCATGTACCAGAAGCAGACAGAGATTTCTGATATGATGTTAAAGGTGTCACAGAGGAGGATCCGACTGTCTGACCTCTGATTCTTCTGTCAGCATCAGACACATCACAGTTTGATCAGTTTTCAGATCACACACAGCAGCATCAGTAACACTGAGCAGACATTACACACTCCATCAAACACACACACACACTGCTCACTTATAACAGGGATAATAAGTAAAGTTCTTTACAATAAATTCACATTCACATTTTATTATCACTTCACACATGGCACAGTATATATGGCAGAGAGTTAAAGGAATATGTAGTCAGAGTTAATACCAAATATTGACACTAGGTGGCAGCACTTCAGCCTCCATCCACTGCTGCACTACCAGCACCACTCTCAGTGCTTTTTGTTTCCATTGACTGTACAACATGATTCAATCCATGTTATTTATATGACAAACTATGTGTAGTGTTTCTATGTGTGTAGCTGACATGTTGCTCAGCTTCCATTGGACACATATACTAGATGGAAGCTGCAGCAGGATTGGCTGATGACTGATCACAGGTGTGAACAATCAGCCGGTGACGAGTGGAGCAGGAGCAGCTGCCCATGCTGCAGAGACACAAACAGCAGCAGCACTCTGTGACCCATGTCCACTCTGTGTGTCCTCCAGACAGTTTTAAGATTAAGATTAAGAAACCTTTATTAGTCCCACAATGGGGAAACTGCATTTTTGCAACAGCAGGTACAGACAGCAAATGATAAGTTAAGAAAAGATATATATGATAAAATAAACTACCAATAAAATATAGAATAGAATCATCAACAGTTTACATATGAACAGTTATTGCACAGGTGAGTGGAGGGAGAAGTGGCCTGTAAGAAAACTGTACATAGTGCATCAGAAACTAAATAAATAATGTGTTGTACACTGTGGTGTGTGAATATTGCACCTATCAGAAGTGGTTATTATACAGTCTGACAGCAGCAGAGGTTGTGTGTAATGACGCGGCTCACCAGCAGAGGGCGGGTGACGGAGCAACAAGCAGAAACTACAGAGGAGAAGAGACACAACAAAGATCAGAACAGACACACTCAGCTCTTCTCTCTGAGACCATGATGATACCGTCACATCATCACTGCACATGTTTTTGGCTGCACGTCTGGAAATGAGAGGAAACAGAACATTATCATACATGTTGCATAAGTAAAGTCACATGACATGCACCACTGTAAATAAAGGAAATCACATATTTTTAAGACACTTAGAGCATAGAGCCCAAGAAATAATATAATCTAAAGCTCACAAGACACAAGACGAACAGAACAGAACAGATCAAATACTTTATTTATCCCAAACTGGGAAATGTTTTCTATTGCAGCAGCAATGTACAGGGTCAGTATCATCCTATCTGGTGGTAAAAGTCTTTCTCCCCGCCGGGGAATCGAACCCCGGTCTTCCACGTGACAGGCGGAGATACTATCCACTATACTAACGACGAATGCTGACAATCACCATCTGTCATAGCAGCAGCCACCTGGTGCGGTCATGTGTCAGCTGGGGTGTGACGGAGTGGCTACGTCAGTAACTGTGGGCAGACTGCAGGTGTGTGTGCACCCAGACACTAGGGGTGGGCGATACTGAAGATTTCAGTATCGATCCGATACCAAGTAAATACAGGACCAGTATCGCCGATACCAATACCGATACCGATACTTTTACTTTTACTTTGAAGTTTCATGATCATAAAAAAATATTTTTTTGCCTTTATTTATATTTATATTTAATATTCTTTTTTGCCTTTAAATAGTTGATCATGATTAGCAGAATAATAATACACAAGAAACATTTGTTAAGTAAATCAAGCTGCAAACAAAAGTGCAGAACTGTATAAGTTTTTTTAACCTCACAATCATGTCAGCAATGCTCCTTATGACAGCCATGGCTCTTTGTGAATCATGTAGGTGAAACAGCATGACTAATATACTTTTATAAAAGTCTAACACCTACCTGCATGTAGCCTAAATATGAAGAATAAAGATCCTTCAACAGTTATCACCAAAGCATAATTATATTAATCATACTGAAATACATATCATTATATAAACTTATATAATTACATTATTAGATGTATTTTGGAATTTGAGAAAAACAAGATTTATTTCAGCTGGTGATGTGATGACTGTTCAGTCATTCTGCTAAAATTGCATGTCTTATTACTGCACTCAGAAAGACACCATTAATTCATGCTGCAGATTACTCAATCTAAACCTTCACTTTTTAAAATCATCTACCTGGATATTCATGAGTGTTTTGCAGTAAAGCCTCTGTCAGTGACCACTGTCTCTGGTTCATGTTTGGGGATCTGCCTCTTCCTCCTCCCTCTGTTTACTCTGCAGCTCGAGGTCTTTGGGCTCTGCTGCTTTATGTTTGTGTAAATGAGTTGTGTTTCCACAGTGGCAGGTTGCTTTCCTGCACACCTCACAAGTAGCAGTTTCTTCTTCTTTGTCTGTCGCTGTGAAATAACTCCAAACAGCGCTCCTCTTCCTCTCTGCCATCTCCATGACGCTAGCTGCACTTTACAGCCAATCAGGAGCTCCGTCTGCTCCGGCAGAGAGGAGGAGGGGAGGGGCGGAGTGTGCCTGCGCACTGAGCAGAGTGAGAGAGGAGCGCTGTCTGCACCGCGAGTAAATACGAGTAAAGTTGCTGAAGGTATTAAGAGAAACTTCCACAGAAATATCGATCTCATCACGCTAGTATCGAGTAATTACTGATCCTAACGTTGGTATCGATACTATCGATATTTAGATCGATTCGCCCACCCCTACCAGACACACACAGGTCCCAGCTGAGAGCAGCCGGACCTTCCTGTCCTCCTGTCCATCGCTGTCCAAGGTGAACCGACACCACCAGACCACAGGGCCATTATTTATTTAGCAGGAAAGAAGAAGATACTCTGCAGCATTCAGGTGTGTTAACACAGTGCAGAGAGAGGAAGACATGAACAATGGTGTCAGAGCAGCAGCTGTTGCTGCATCAACCTGGAAATCAAACTGTTTATATATATGCACAAACTGTACGTTCATAAGTCACATGACATGCACACTGTAAATAAAAAGGAAACCACATATTTTTAGGACTCTTAGAACACAGACAGAAGTATGAATTATATATGGTTACAATCAAAAATAATTGAATGCAAATAAATGATTTTGTGGAATTTAAATTAAAACCTAAAAACACCAGAATCAGCAAATCACATGTTTGCATTACAGTGGTCCCTCCTATAACCAGTTCACCTCTCACCTTGTTTTTCTCTTACAGCTCATTGAGTTCTGGTCCGGATAGTCCGTAGACCAGTGTCAGTCCAGTTGTTAAAATGAGTGAGCTGATGTCCAGGTGTAGAACAAAGGAGCTCCTGCTAGCAGTGGTGCAGTTTGTACCTACCAGCTTCAAATGAAGACAGAAGTGTCCTCTGAGGTCTCACACAGCACTACAGTAGATCCTTAATCAATCAGTGCTCATGCTAACGGCTAACAGCTCAATGTCCTTACTGCAGATCTGTTCTTTGACAGTGATGTGTCCAGGATTACACCATCTATCATTAACAAACAATACCAGCCCCCCTCCTTTCCTCTGACCGCACTCCACTGTCCTGTCTGTCCTCGCCAACTGAAATCCATTTAGCGCAACGTTAGAGTCCAGTGTTAGCACCGTTAGCCAAGTTTCAGTAAACAACAGCATGCTACACTGACGATATTCCCTCTGGTGCTGGGTCAGCGCCGTCAGCTCGTCCATCTTATTAGTGAGAGATCAAACATTCCCAGTGATGACCAAGGGGAGTACAGGTTTATAACATTTCCTGGAATGATGCGCAGCTCCGGCACAGGTTCCCCGTCGTCTTCTCCTCCTTATGTCTCGGGGAACGTCGGGTCTCTTGCTGTGCAGCACCGCTGTGTCCCTGAGGGCTAACAGCTGATCCCTGACTGAGAATCTTCATCAACATGTTGCCAATCACTTTGGGAAGGACACCCTACGATTGGTGAGGGAACATGAAAAGACCTCTAGGAAACTGGCAGACTACAGGAACCACCTACGCTTCAGCCTGAGATGCAGACAGGAAAAGTTAACCCCGAACAGCCTACGTCTCGGATCCACTGTCAAGGGCCACAGAGCAGACACCATCCTGCAGAAAGCCCAGAACCAACTCCTCAACGAAAGGATCAGACAGATCAACTTCACCATAGACACCCTCATGGTCACCACGGAGCAGACAAGATCACAGCTTGCCACCCTCCTACCCAGCGAAGTCATGGATGAAGTCATCAAACTGACTGAAAAAGTCCAGACGGCACAGCACACCAGGGGTAAGGAACGACAAAAACGCAAATTCCATAAATTGAAAACTGTTTTCTCTGTTAAAAATGCAGCTAACCTTCACACATGGAGGAGGGAAGACCACTCACTGCCACAGCAGGACACCCAGGACAAATGGGTAAAGAACCTTTCAGACAGACAACTGAGCCAGCCGGAAAAAGACGTGTTGGCCAAAGGACTCAACTTTGCCATCTCACCAGAGCAGATTCCAGTGGTGGACCTCATCACAGCCACAGAGTCAGCCATCAAGAACAACAACCTGACAGACACAGAAGCTGAGCAACTCCGCTTGAAGGTCACAGCCACACTCTCCACTGCTAAAGCACCGCCATCCAACCTCTCCAGCGATGAAAGGAAGGCCCTGATTGCACTACAAAAGGACCGGGACATCACCATCTTATCAGCAGACAAAGGAAGATGCACAGTGGTGCTCAACACACAGGACTACCACTCCAAAGTGACAGATCTCCTCAGTGACACAGCCACATATCAGATACTGAAGAGGGACCCCACCGGAAACTACAAGAAGAAACTAGTCAGCTACCTACAAAAACTGGAGAAGGACCAAATCATCAACCGCAAGCTCTACTTTCGACTGTATCCTGGGGAAGCCACTCCACGCCTGTATGGACTCCCCAAGATACACAAGGAAGGAGTCCCCCTCAGACCCATCGTCAGCAGCACAAACTCAGTCACATACAACGTGGCTAAGCACTTGGCTGAACTCCTGACACCACTGGTAGGACTTTGTGAACAAGGTAGAGAAGATCCGAATGGACCCAGACGACACTATGGTCTCATTTGATGTCACCTCCTTGTTCACCTGCATCCCTACATCAGAAGCCACAGAGATGGTAAGGACGTGCCTCACACAAGACAGCACACTCAAGGAGAGAACCAACCTAACGCCAGACCACATCTGTGACCTGCTGGACCTCTGCCTGACCACCACTTATTTCCAGTACAATGGGAACTTTTACAGACAGAAGCACGGCTGTGCGATGGGATCACCTGTGTCTCCTATTGTGGCCAACCTCTACATGGAAGAAGTGGAGAGAAGAGCCCTGAGTTCCTATCCTGGAACCACCCCCACCCACTGGTTCAGATATGTGGATGACACCTGGGTCAAAATCAAGACCAACGAAGTGGAACGGTTCACAGAACACATCAACGCAGTGGATAACAACATCAAGTTCACTCGCGAGGACACCAAGGACAACAATCTGGCCTTCTTGGACTGCACAGTACATATTGAGGAGGACAGGAGCCTCAATGTGGAAGTGTACAGGAAACCCACACACACGGACCAGTACCTGTTGTTTGATTCACACCACCCACTGGAACACAAACTGGGAGTCATCAGGAACCTGCAGCACAGAGCACAAACTGTACCCACCAGCTCAGAGGGGAAAAAGAAGGAGCAACACCACATCAGGAAGGCCCTGCAAACCTGTGGCTACCCGAAGTGGGCACTCATTAAAGCCACAAAAACAAGACCCCCCAACAACAAGAAGAAGGACAACACCAGGCGGAGAAAGAACACCTCCATTCCATATGTGTCAGGAGTATCAGAGAAACTCCGCAGGATCTTCAACAACCATGACATCCCGGTCCATTTCAAACCGATGACAACACTGAGACAGAGACTGGTTCACCCGAAGGATAAGATTCCCAGGGAGAAACACAGCAATGTGATATACTGTATAGTCCAGTGCAGTGAGGAATGCTCTGATCTGTACATTGGAGAAACTAAACAACCACTCCACAGAAGAATGGCTCAGCACAGGAGAGCCACCTTCTCAGGACAAGACTCAGCTGTTCACCTCCACCTCAAAGACAAAGGACACTCCTTTGAGGACAACAATGTTCACATTTTAGACAGGGAGGAAAGGTGGTATGAAAGAGGAGTCAAGGAAGCCATCTATGTTAAGCTGGAAAAACCTTCCCTTAACAGAGGTGGTGGCCTCAGACATCATCTTTCTACCACATACAATGCAGTGATTCCATCCATTCCCAGGAAGTTTGCACATACTCACAGTAAGAACAAAGGGCTGTCAACCAGTCCCCCTCCGGCAGTTTCATAGTCGTTAGCCAGTCGTTAGACACACCTGGCCCAGTCAGCCAGAACATCACAGGTAAGTATGGAAACATTTAGTGCTATTTTTTTTAAGTTTTACCCAGACCCACCCACATAGGTCTGTAACCACATATAATAAGATAATAATAATATAAGAAAGATCAGTGCATCATGACTTCAGCTCCATTCAAAGCTTTAGGAGGCTTCATGGCCTCCATCACTCCATAAGACTGTTCCATCTGTTCTGCATCTCTGATATGTGCTGGGACGTGGTCGCTTGGATGTTTCAGTGCAGCTCATCTAGTAATAATGTGTAACACATATATGAACATCAAGCTGATCATGTCATGCTAAACTGAGTCCTTGGAAGAGCAGAAGCTGTGAACGGGCTTCATGGAGCATTGGTAGCGCGCCTGACTTCAGATCAGAAGGTTGCATGTTCAAATCATGTCAGGGTCACTGGTTTTATGTAATTTAGTCCTCTTTCTGTTCACACCAGGTCCACTAGAGCTCTCAGACTCCTCCACTGCACTGAATTCTGGGTAGTTTTCACTTGAAGCAGAATGTCGGCTTTTTCCTGTGTTTTCTGGTTAAATTACTGCACATTCAGGGAAAATAGAGTTAGAGTTAAACAGAGCAAAAAATCCTGAGTTATTGATCTGCGTTCGTTTAGAGAGCCGCAGAGAGCAAGTGTGAAAACACCCTAAATTTGAATCTTAAGTGGGACCAACACTCCCCCGAGTAGCTTCTTCAGTTCTGCAGTGACAATGTTCTTCCTCAGCCAGTTGTTGTCTTTGTCTTGTTGTCTGTGGGTCTTGTTTTTGTGGCTTTGATGACAGCCCAGCTGGGATAGTCACAGGTTTGCAGGGCCTTCCTGATGTGATGTTGCTCCTTCTTCTTCTCCTCTGAGCTGGTCGGTACAGTTTGAGCTCTGTGCTGCAGCCATTGCGACAGCCATCGCACCTCAGAGTGATCCAGCAGTGCCTCATGTTCAGTAGCATACAGTGAGCCGCTTTAATCTCTGGATTGACAGACTTTATCTGCGCAATAACCTACAGAACAGAAAGTCTTCCAAAATATCTCCTTTCCGGGGATAGCACACCAAAACTATCAACTGAGCAGCACTGGAGATGCTCTGCTCTGTCGATTCATCCACCTGAAAGGAAAATTTCTTACATGATCGCAGTCTATCCAGCAGCTTTGCCTGAATGTCAGCTGAGAGATCTTCTGCTCTCCTCCTCACCATGTCATTTGAAAAAGGTACAACTTTCAGTTTATTAGCTGCCTCTGTGCCAAGCAAAAGCTCACACCAGTCACATCTCGTACGGTCACAAAGCCGGGGGCAGCGATGCTGTTTTCCGGAATGTCTGAGTGCAGTCCTTTTTTCTAGCTCTCAGGACAGGAGGTGCTGCAACAGGTATCCACCCTGAAGGACGGCATCACAGGAAGTTAAAATGCACTTCGACTCTGGTGGGACTCAAACCCAGAACCTTTGAATCACTTCTCCTGTGTTTAACTAGAAGTCCAATGCGCTATCCATTGTGCCACAGAGCCACAAAGCAGTCTGTTTTTTTGTCCTCGAATGAAAGGCAGAAATCCGGAATAAGCAGCAGCATTCCAGAATAGTCATCAGTATTCCGGAATTATACGTAGAATTCAGGAGTAACAGTCAGTATTCTGGCAAGTCAGCAGTCCAGAAGGGAAGGTAACATCAACAGTGGCTCAGTGGTAGAGCAGGGTTGTGTCCTTTACCCACATTGCCTCCAGTGCTGGTCATTGTATGACACTGCTTGGCAGCAGCCTTAAGCAATTTCCCTTCTTAAATTAAAGTATTATTAAAGTATTTTTTTTTTAAAAAGTGAGCGTAACAGAGGTTACAGCATCACTGAGTTTCCCCTCAGGGAAGCTGCTTTTTACTGCCACCCCTGGATATATGCAGTCCAGTGCGGTCCAGTGAGGCATGCTCTGTTCTGTACAATGGAGAAACCAAACAACTACTCCAAAAACTGGCCTTCAATGTTTGTCAAAGTTTGTCTTCAAACAAGATGCTTATGTTTAAGGCAAAAGCTGTGACAGAAACAAGTTCTTCTTCAAAGATGGTTTGCCAATCCATTGTGCTCTGAACGCGTGGGTTCGAATCCCATCCTCGTCGTGTTGTGTTTTAAGTTCAACAGTAAAAACTATGGACAGAGCTTCTGAGACATCGCCCATTTGTTTCTGAAGAGCCGCTTTGAAGCTCGGTGGGAGGCTCTGGGACACTCTGATCACCGCCATGTTGGCAGCGGTGCGTCCGCCAAAACTCAAAATACGGACAAAGAGGGGTAGCACTAGCGGAGTTTAGGGGGGCGGGCAATCGTGGAAGCAGGAAACTCGTGCTGTGATATGGCAACCGTCTGTCGCTCAAGCGCCAACGCTCATAATTATGCGTAATTTTAAGTCTGAATACAATCCCACAGCAGCTCATCAGCTGGGTAAAACTCACAAACAATAGCACTAAATGTTTCCATAATTACCTGTGATGATCTGGCTGCCTGTGCCAGGTGTGTCTAATGACTGGCTAACAACTATGAGACTGCTGGTAGACAGCCCATTGTTCTTGCTGTTAGCATGTGACTTGGAGTGAAACTTCCTGGAAATGGATGAAATCACTGCATTGTATGTGGTAGAAAGATGAGGCCACCACCTCGAGAAGGTTTTTCCAGCTTAACATAGATGGCTTCCTTGACTTCCTCTCTGTCTAAAATGTGAACATTGTTGTCCTGAAAGGAGTGTCCCTTCTCTTTGAGGTGGAGGTGAACAGCTGAGTTTTGTCCTGAGGAGGTGGCTCTCCTGTGCTGAGCCATTCTCCTGTGGAGTGGTTGTTCAGATCAGAGCATTCCTCACTGCACTGGACTGCATATATGATATTGCTGTGTTTCTCCCTGGGAGTTTTATCCTTTGGGTGTACCAGTTTCAGTCTCAGGATTGTCCTCCAGTGGAGACTGCAACCTTAACACAGCCGCTTGGACGAAAAGCAGACTTGCAGAATGAAAGGCAGCATTTCGGAATAAAAAGCATTCCAGAATGAAATTCAAATTTCCGGAATGAAAAGCAGAAATCTAGAATAAGTGGCAGCATTCCAGAATAGACATCAGTATTCCAGAATGATAGGCAGAATTCCCAAATAACACTCTGTATTGTGGAACAGAAGTCAGCAAGACATCATTCTGGAATGAAAAGCATCCCAGAATGGAAGAAAGCATTCCCAAATGAAAGGCAGAAATCTAGAATGAGAGCATCCTGGAATAGACATCCATCCACCCACTCCAGAATAATAGGCAGGATTCCGGAATGGTAGACAAAATTCCGGAATTAAACCCCTAACCCGACAGCGGCCTGTGACGTCATGGAAGTCAGCATTCCGACATGGAAGGCAACATTCCGGGACAAAAGTCAGCAAGACAGCATTCTGGAATGAAAAGCATTCCAGATTGAAAGGCAAAAATCTAGAACGAGTGGCAGCATACCAGAATAGACATCCATCCATGCCAGAATGGTAGACAGGATTCCAGAATGGTAGACAAAATTCCGGACTTAAATCCCTAACCTGACAGCAGCCTGTGACGTCATCCAATCAGAGCCAGAGACTGAACCTCAGTGGCAAGAAAAAACAGGAAGAACCCCTGTAGGTTTGGTGTAATGTCTCATCATATCAGATGAAATCATCCAATTGGCTTCTGTGGTCTGGGTTAGAATCTAAGTCAGTCAATGTCTTAAATGATTACTTATTTCCCCTCCAGAGGATAAATTATTTAAATGATTACTTATTTTCCCTCCAGAGGAAATAAACTGTCCTCAGACAGTCAATATAAATGGCAGCACTCTGACTGGTCAAGATGAACTTTTTCATAGAGCTTGTTAACACATCAGACTTGTTAAGTGTAAACGATGGAGGGGCATAAAGTGATCTTGGAGATGAAAAGAACCGTTGTTGGCAGGATTCGAACCTGCGCGGGGAAACCCCAATGGATTTCTAGTCCATCGCCTTAACCACTCGGCCACAACAACCGGCAAAAGGTAACAATGAAGAGTCTGACGACCCAGGTTGGTTCTGTCCATGAGTGCATGGTCTTGTCCAGTTTGTCCTGTCCAGATTGGTGTTGGTGCTCCTTTACTTGTTTTCCATTTCATTCGCAGGTAAATCTGCGCCGACCAGAGTCTCTGTTTGACAGGCAGCTATCACAGAAAGTTGCCGACAGCTGAGCAAGTACTCACGTGCCAACATGGCACAGGTTGAATTGCTTCCAAGCCGGCTGTGTTCCCAATCACATGGTCGTTTGAGACTACAAGCCTTCACTGTCCATTCTACGCTGTTTACTTTATTAGGAAGGTGCTCTACAATTGTCCCAACAAGCAGGGGGAGCACTGAACATAAAACTCCCTTTCTCACATGTTATTGTCATGTGTTTTTGTGAAAGATAAGGCTGACTTGTTTTCTTGCTTCTCTATTTAAACAATCTGAAATCTTCACTGACACTGATGTGGACAGACTGAGAGTGTCTCTGTGCTATCTCAACAAGTCTTGAGCCAGAGATGAGAGTTTTCATCTGCATTCATGGTCACCACATAATGAATCATTCTGACTATTGTGATGCCTTGAGATGAGGTCCAGTATTCTGGAATGGAAGTTACCATTCCAGAATGGAAGGCAACATTCCGGGACAAACATCGGCATAACAGAATGAAGAGCACATTTGCAGAATGAAAGACAGCATTCCGGAATGAAAGTCAAAATTCCGCAATGAAAGGCAGAAATCTAGAATAAGTGGCAGCATACCAGAATAGACATCAGTATTCCGGAAGGATAGGCAGAATTCCCGAATAACAGTCAGTATTATATATTATAATGAAAAGCATTCCAGAATAAAAGAAAGTATTCCCAAATGAAAGGCAGAAATCTAGAATGAGTGGCAGCATACCATAATAGACATCCACCCACTCCAGAATAATAGGCAGGATTCCGGAATGGTAGACAAAATTCCGGGATTAAACCCCTAACCCGACAGCGGCCTGTGACGTCATGGAAGTCAGCATTCTGACATGGAAGGCAACATTCCGGGACAAAAGTCAGCAAGACAGCATTCTGGAATGAAAAGCATTCCAGATTGAAAGAAATCATTCCAGATTGAAAGGCAGAAATCTAGAACGAGCGGCAGCATACCAGAATAGACATCCATCCATGCCAGAATGGTAGACAAAATTCCGGACTTAAATCCCTAACCTGACAGCAGCCTGTGACGTCATCCAATCAGAGCCAGAGACTGAACCTCCTTAAGGGCAACAGTGGCAGGAAAAAACAGGAAGAACCCCTGTAGGTTTGGTGTAATGTCTCATCATATCAGATGAAATCATCCAATTGGCTTCTGTGGTCTGGGTTAGAATCTAAGTCAGTCAATGTCTTAAATGATTACTTATTTCCCCTCCAGAGGATAAATTATTTAAATGATTACTTATTTCCCCTCCAGAGGAAATAAACAGAACTGTCAGGAGTGGGATTTGAACCCACGCCTCCAGTGGAGACTGCGACCTGAACGCCAGCTGGCGAAGGATCGTCCGTACAATGTTGGAAAATGTTGGACACAAGAGCCAATCACAAGCCTTCAATTGCTGGAGGTGCGCCCAATCAGCTAGCGGATTTCTTCCCCACTGTCCAACATTTCCAACATTTGACCAATCACGGTGGACAAATGTTGGAGCAGAGAATCAGTATGGCGCATACCGGTCGTCATTCATTCTACACTAGCTAGCGAGAAAAACAGTCGGTACGGTAATTAAACACTTGCTACAGTGCCGTGTGACACTAGTTTACGTTTGTGTGTCATGTAAACTCTTGTACTGTGTTGACGTTTTTATAGATTGATAGATTTGTTGAGTTACAGCCGTTACACAAAGTGGATTTTGTTTTGCCACTCGGTGCTTACTAATGTTATTTAAGGTGCAGTGTTTTAAACCTGAGAATCAAAGTATTTCCACCCACGTTTAAGCACTACCACATAAGTAATGTTTTTATTTAGATTTTATGGTGTATTGCCATATAGAAATGTCTTCCTGTAAATAAACATTGTCCCTTAATGCCTATTACCTATAGAGAAAGGCCGCTCAAGGCGACGGCATTCTTTGTAATATTTTATTTTATATTGTTGTGAGGACAGCGGGGGTCGGGTGATCTATTTTGCCAGCTGACATGCTGTGGGTGAAAGGAGACGAAGGACTGTCATCAGGGGAGGAGAGACGCCAAGGACAGCGGTGGCAGACAGGTGAAGGAAAACGGGAAAACGGGGAGAGTAAGAGGGACCCGTGATGCGAAAAAACAAAATACGGACCATAACCATTTTTTTATGGACAAGGATCCCGCGTGGGGTTCACCAGGAGGAGTTTTTTGTTTGTTCGTCTGTTTGCCTGTTACTTTTTGATTGGGACTGAAGGGACATTTATTTGTAAATATGGGTCGGATTACAGCGTTATTTGGGATGTAAGAAAATATGATTCGATCTACAACCACATTTGTCAATGAGCTAAAAAAGGCTAACCCACACATTAGCATCCATGTTACTACTACAAAGAGGCAGCTGATTATCCACAGTCATCTGTCAGCCATTTTGTAAGCCTGATAAACACCTAACAGAAACAAAATGGCTGACATGGGAGCACAAGACAAAATGGCTGCCAGAGGCCATGACTGACAAAGTTCAGATCACGTCTTCTGTAGACAGCCTCACTGCTTAATGTAATGAACACCATAACACAAAAACAAGTCTGAAGCAGCATAGAGGCAAAGTCAGCACAAACCAAGAACAAGCAGCAGGTGCATTCTCACAGCTTTAGTCTGTCCCTCAGCCACATTACACACTTACTATAAACACCAGTCTCTCAACCTGATTTAAATCGTATAAACTGCCAGTGATGAAAGAGTGAAGCACACATTTGCATCAGAAGCAGCAGAGCAAAACACAACACACACAAGAACTACATCTGTCAATTAGTAAAAAGGCTGTCCCACATATTAATGCTACCAAGGTGATGACAGTGTGCTTTAACACAGCACTCATCATCTATGGCCTCTCCTTATTACACTTTCAGTCACAACACACTGCACTAACCACAGTAACCAAACATTTAACTTAATATTAGCAATATGCAGAGAAAAGACACCATGAAACAAGTTTTGCAGCGTATTTTCGCTCGAAGCCGTGAACGCATGTTGGTCAGACAGACGAGGTGGCCGAGTGGTTAAGGCGATGGACTGCTAATCCATTGTGCTCTGCACGCGTGGGTTCGAATCCCATCCTCGTCGTTTCATATTTTAAGGTCAACGTCCTGACACAGGATCATCAGTTGATGGTGTCATAAACATTCCAACTTCAGACAGTTTGGACAGTAATACTGGTGTCCTATCTACACAGATCAGTCTATGGAGAAGTCCACAGTCTGTGCATTGGTCCAGCTGTAGTCATTAATGGAAAACCCACATTCAGTAGGTCAGGAAATGAGAATATGTGAAAAGGTTCAATATTGAAGACACCTGGAGCCACTCTAACCAGATAATGAACTCAAAACACCTGCAAAGGCCTTTAAATGGTCTCAGTCTAGTTCTGTAGGCTACACAACCACGGGGAAGACTGCTGACTTGACAGTTGCCCAAAAGACGACCATTGACACCTTGCACAAGAAGGGCAAGACACAAAGAGGCTGGCTGTTCACAGAGCTCTGTCCAAGCACATTAACAGAGAGGGAAGGGGAGTACAAGCAAGAGGGAGTACAAAGTGTTCTGCCCAAACAGGGACTTGAACCCTGGACCCTCAGATTAAAAGTCTGATGCTTCCAATACTTCACTAGTACACTTCATGTAGAGTAGTGAGTCCTGATTGACTTGCAATTGACTGTTTGTACATGGGGGATTAGCTCAAATGGTAGAGTGCTCGCTTAGCATGCAAGAGGTAGCGGGGTCGATGCCCGCATCCTCCAGCCTGCATTTTAGGAGGGAGGGTGTTAGGTGAAAGATTTTATTTTGCATGATGTTGTTATGTGGTGTGGGTCCACATATCTAGAAGTGTGTCCCTAACATGAAGTTTTCATTTCTGTATGCATATTACTGTAATGTGTTTTATAAGTACTTTTGTGTTAAGTAAGTTTTACAGAAGATCAAAGGAAGACAGGTATACTGAAGGTATTGAGAAGTGTGTCATTTCCCTACTTCTCATAGACTTTGAATTTCATTTCCTTTGTTAGCTGTTGTCTGCTCTTTGGAGACAGCTCTGGTTGATATCAAGCTAAGGTTGTAAATCCAGATCTTGATTGAAAGAATGTGTTCATCCCCATGACCCCATTTTTCGACCCACCTTTCCTGTGAGTTTGTCTTCCTGGTCACCTCCAGATCTGACCCACAGCTTATGAGATGTTAGGACTTAAAGTGAACTTACATGGGGGAAGAGGTGTAAGCTTTTATGGGGCGTCATAAAGTCACTTGTATGGTACAGTGATCATTCTCCTGGAGAACTTATCTTCAACTTAGGTTTACGACTGACAAAAGGGGACCCCCTGCTATTTCTTTCTGTTTTCTCCTGACTCTCAGGTTTAACCATTACCAAATAAGGTAAACTAAATATCAGTTGAGCTGACCCCATTGGTGCAGAGTTAGGGAAGGACATGATTTTATGGGATCTCAAGATAAGATAAAAGGTGTTTACAAGAATGGCATATTGTTCTCTGGCTGTGAGGCCAGGCAACCACAGAAGCTTCTGTTTGTGTGACTCAGTGTGACTCTCACAGAGCAGAGCAGCATCTTCTGTCATAGACCTGCTGCTGTCATCATTGTTCAGTTTACTGCTGCTCTCTTTATGTCTCGCTGTAATTACTGTACATTGTGTAATTGTGATATTCTCTCCACAGCTCTGTGATCTTATGGCCAGAAGCTGCACCAGACCAGTCTTCACCTGCCTGAGGACAGCACGTGATAATAATGATCACTGATTTTGTTCATATATATGTTATGTATTTTATTTAAATCCAAATACAGTAAACTGTTGCCAACATATCCGGTTTTCATTATTTGTGCAGCTTTTTAAAATAACAAAGACTGAATGTTTTCTGTAATAGACAACAATCACAGTTACAGTTGTTAAATGAACAGATATTTATTCTCATGTGAAGCACCAAACATGTTAGAACCTGAAGAGATAACAGGCCAGTTCTAGGTGTGGGGCGCCTTCCTTCTATACAGGCCTGTGTGTGTCAGCATGAGGATGCACCAGTCACCAGGTTGTCCACAGCATCATCTGAGCCTGCAGCTCCCTCAGAAACAACAGCTGGCTGCACCTGCTGCAGGAGGACCATGGTGAGGGGGTCAGAGGTCAGACTTGGTCCAGCAGCTGATGGGTCTGCTCAAGGCTCAGGATTTGAATTCTGACCTGACAATCAGTAAACAATAAACATTTATATGTTGTCAATAAACAGAGCTTTACTGTCCTTGACCAGGTCTTACATACAGTATGATTGGTGTTCAGACTAAAGTAGAGCAGGTAGGTGTCTGGTGATGTGAAGAGTCATAATAAAGATTCAGTGCTAACTGGCTGTGTAGCATCGCTGCCCTTGTTGGTTTTAGCAAATCTAACCTGCAGTAATTGCCATGTTTGATGATGTTATGTATTTATTCTTGCTGTAACTCAGCACTGACGCTTATTACTTCTCTGGTGCACAGAGCAGGAAGAGAGTGACAGCCAGCCGACAGTTCCTTTCAGGGTCCGCCAGGAGGCCTGCATGATGTGTTTAGCGTCTTATCGCTTCCACAAATTATTAATATTCTCCCAAGTTGCAGGGTAATTGTAATTTTCAAGGGTTTTGGAGGTAGAGAAAGGAGAAGAAAGGGGGGAAAAGAGAAGGAAAAGGGTAAAGTTGTGAATGTGAGTCTTAAAGTTTGGTTAGAATTCAATATCTGTCTTGTGTCTACCTGAGCAGTTGGTCCTCCAGGCCAGACTCAGTCACAGTGAAATTGATGATTGTAACTTTAATACATTTCTGGAAAACGGAAAAAAATGTACATGCCAAAAGACACATTTTACATTAATCAAAGCCAGGATCACACACACTACAATTCTAATGAAACACTAATTAATTTATGAAGATTTAACTGTCATGTCACTCTGCATCATCAGTGCCTTTGTTTTTTCTGTCTAACAAAAACGCTCCTCAGACTTATTCGGCCGTTACAGTCACCATGCAACCCCTGGTTTGAATAAACACTGGAGTAAACCCTTGCATTCACAGGGTCCTTCTGCTCTCCTGGCTGGTGTTGAACAAAAGGGCATTGCACACAGGTGTAGCTGGCAGGTGATTTAATGTCTGCAGAAACATGGTTTGATGCCAGGCGTTCATTATACTGCCCAATATGTAGCTTCAATGGCAGAAGGATTCACAAAGGTTCTTGTGTGCGATACTGTTTTTATTCCAAACGTGTGCTTCTTGGAAAGCACATAAATACCTATTATAGTTGATAGCCGTTTGGGATTTTGTGAGCAAAGGTTTGTTGAATGTGAATTCCAAGACTCCATAGTGACCTACAGTGGGGAAAAAAAGTATTTAGTCAGCCACCAATTGAGCAAGTTCTCCTATTTAAAAAGATGAGAGAGCCCTGTAATTTTCATCACAGGTATACCTCAACTATGAGAGACAAAATGAGAAACAAAAATCCAGAAAATCACATTGTAGGATTTTTAAAGAATTTATTTGCAAATTATGGTGGAAAATAAGTATTTGGTCAATAACAAAATGTCATCTCAATACTTTGTTATATACCCTTTGTTGGCAATGACAGAGGTCAAACGTTTTCTGTAAGTCTTCACAAGGTTTTCACACACTTTTGCTGGTATTTTGGCCCATTCCTCCATGCAGATCTCCTCTAGAGCAGTAATGTTTTGGGGCTGACGCTGGGTAACACGGACTTTCAACTCCCTCCAAAGATTTTCTATGGGGTTGAGATCTGGAGACTGGCTAGGCCACTCCAGGACCTTGAAATGCTTCTTACGAAGCCACTCCTTTGTTGCCCGGGCGGTGTGTTTGGGATCATTGTCATGTTGAAAGACCCAGCCACGTTTCATCTTCAATGCCCTTGCTGATGGAAGGAGGTTTTCACTCAAAATCTCACGATACATGGCCCCATTCATTCTTTCATTTACACGGATCAGTCGTCCAGGTCCCTTTGCAGAAAAACAGCCCCAAAGCATGATGTTTCCACCCCCATGCTTCACAGTAGGTATGGTGTTCTTCGGATGCAACTCAGCATTCTTTCTCCTCCAAACACGACAAGTTGAGTTTTTACCAAAAAGTTCTATTTTGGTTTCATCTGACCATATGACATTCTCCCAATCCTCTTCTGGATCATCCAAATGCTCTCTAGCAAACTTCAAACGGGCCTGGATATGTACTGGTTTAAGCAGGGGGACACGTCTGGCACTGCAGGATTTGAGTCCCTGGCGGCACAGTGTGTTACTGATGGTAGCTTTTGTTACTTTGGTCCCAGCTCTCCGGAGGTCATTCACTAGGTCCCCCCGTGTGGTTCTGGGATTTTTGCTCACAGTTCTGGTGATCATTTTGACCCCACGGGGTGAGATCTTGCGTGGAGCCCCAGATCGAGGGAGATTATCAGTGGTCTTGTATGTCTTCCATTTTCTAATAATTGCTCCCACAGTTGATTTCTTCACACCAAGCTGCGTACCTATTGCAGATTCAGTCTTCCCAGCCTGGTGCAGGTCTACAATTTTGTTTCTGGTGTCCTTTGACAGCTCTTTGGTCTTGGCTATAGTGGAGTTTGGAGTGTGACTGTTTGAGGTTGTGGACAGGTGTCTTTTATACTGATAACGACTCCAAACAGATGCCATTAATACAGGTAACGAGTGGAGGACAGAGGAGCCTCTTAAAGAAAAAGTTACAGGTCTGTGAGAGCCAGAAATATTGCTTGTTTGTAGGTGACCAAATACTTCTTTTACTGAGGAATTTACCAATTAATTCATTAAAAATCCTACAATGTGATTTTCTACATTTTCTTTTCTTATTTTGTCTCTCATAGTTCAGGTATACATATGATGAAAATTACAGGCCTCTCTCATCTTTTTAAGTGGGAGAACTTGCACAATTGGTGGCTGACTAAATACTTTTTTTCCCCACTGTAACTGTCTCTGGTGCACACTTGCTGATGCCATTTGGACACAATAACAGCAGGAGTTATTATGCTAAAGCACAAAAACACTTTCCACAGTTGATGACGAAATACAGACAATGGAAATAACCTGTGCTGCTTTTACCTCTGGAGGGTAGTGTGGGTTGGCCAGCTTTGTAGTCATAAAACCTGAAGTTGTTGTCATAGTTGATATCTGAGTCTCCAAGCCTGATCAACGTTCGTCCACCAGACACAAATGTCTGCTTCAGAAAAGAAAGAAATAACTTTGACTTAACGTGGCAAAAGACTTTGTACCTGAATGAATGCAAAACAAAATAGCTGTGTACAATTCACAAAGTGCATTACCTACAGCATTCAAGGAAACATGATCAGACATGGAAACACAATAAAGAAGCAGTGAAAATATCTTAATTTAGTGCAAATTTGCAATGCTGAACGAGCTGGTTGGTGTCCTTTCTACTGTATGAAGGGAAGCTTGGTATTGTTGCGTTAGGTATCCTGGGGCGGAGGCCAGTCTGTGATTTTGTCTCTGACTGTCTGAAAGGAGGTTCTATTTTCATAGAATACATATGTCCTCTGAATTAATTTACGCCACCTGATCCTGTGGGTCGATCATAAGAGGCCAGCGACGGTCTTTGGTTACCAGGATTCCATTCTCTGTAGATACAGTGTCACAGGGCAACCCTTCAGTGTTCCACTGGAGGATGTCATATGGATCACTCAGAAAGTCGATCAGGCTGAAGGGGGAACTGATGGGTATGTTTAGCTTCTGACACTGCCTAATCCACTGGGGAACAAGAGTAAACAGGGTATATGGTATTAGCTGTTACTGGTTTTTCACAATATGTTCCTAAAAAAAAAAACTCTAGACCAGGCTCACATTGGCCATACCAGCTGCACACTTTATCACAGAGGCCCTAAAGGTTTTAAACTATCCCATCACACTGTACCTACCAGCTGTCTATGGTGGGAAGTGAAGGCTCCATAGTAGGCAATGCAGGCAGCTGCAATGCATACATTTCCCACAACACTGTTGATGTCCTGCTCAAGATTTGCAACATTTTTTTCCCAGCGTATCTGCTGTCCCCCAGAGCAGAAGTCAGTTTCCCTGCTCTGACCAGTTGAGCCTGTGTCAGAGCCATTTTGTAGGTCCTTCATCTGATCCTCCACCTCCTTAAGTTGTTGTTGCTTTTCCCTTAGTGTTTTCTTGGTTGTATCCAGCTCTGCCTGCGTAGGTAAGGGTAGCGGGAGAAGAGTATGCAGACCAGTCACACAGAGCGGTGCATGGCAGATGAATAGCCAAAGTGACAAAGGAACAGACAGCAGACTGTGAAGAAATATTGCAAATGTGCATGTGTATCAGTAATAATAAACTGCACTCTTTATGACTGACCTGTGCTTTAACCACGTTTTCTCTTTCTTTGGAGTAAAGATCCATAGCTATGACCCACATGCACAACGACCCGTAAGCTTTGGACGCCTTCTCCACCTAAAAGCAGCACATGATAAAGTATTACACCCAGCACACTGAAACAAACTGTGTCAAATTCCATCTATTTTTTCAGAATATATATCATTAAATCTACATAGCCTACAGTACAGTGGATAAAGGATATAAATTACATTGCCATTCCAATACTGACATTAGAATAGAATAGAATCTGGCTTTTATCAGGTCAGAGGTGCTGCTGTCCTTAGTCTGAATTTATGACCATCTCGTACCAAGCGGAGCTCTCTCCAGAGAGCAGAAAAACAACTGATCTCATCTGCCACAGCCTGAACTGCAGAAAACAAAGTTATATGACACACTATGAAATTACATCTTAATACATTCAGTATCCTCAAATTACTTTGATTTTCTATAAAACTTCCTAACACATAAACACTTATGAAAATCACATTATTAAGTGATAAACACATTTAAACATGAATACTTCATGTTAGGGGCACACTCCTATATATCTGAACACACACTGCAGAATCAATTCTTTCACCCTACACTAGACAGGCTGATTTCACACAAGTGTGGCCAGATCAACCTGTCTCTGACAACAGATTAAGTACCACAGGCTTCTAAACTGCTGTGATCTTCAACCTCACCTTTATTTCTAAGATATTTCAAAGGGTGGCTGCAAGTCAGTCCACCTACAGCACCGGTCTGTTTGAAGTGTTCCTGGATTCAACAATAATCTGTTAAATATCACAGACCAGAGTGAAATCAAGTCCTTTTGAGGCAGAAATAAGCCCCTGGACTCACTGTGGGGCCACAGTCCCTTTTTGATGAAAACACCAGTTTTTGAGGTTTATTATTTTAAAGGGGTCTTCATGGTATAAATGTGCTGGCTGCATCATAAGTTCTTGTTATTTAATGATAGTTCATTATAACTTCCTGGACCTGCAGACTCTTTGTCTTCATATGGGCTGAATGAAGGGAGGCTAGCACAGATTTGACATGTGTGACTTCCACATGCTTTCCTACCATGAATGGAACAAGTCAAGCAGCACATGATGTGTTTGTGTAACACTGGAGATGTTAGCTGTACATGTGCAGAACAAAGACATGACCCACAGCAGACCATCATGTCCTTCTGATCAGTTTATTGAGTCTGTTTGTGTCCACTGCTTTCAGTCTGCTGCCCCAGCACACAACAGCAAACAAAATGGCACTGGCAACCACAGACTCATCAGCAGCAAGTTAGGTGATATTCAGGCCTAAAAAAATCCTTCAAACTTGGCACACATGTATAAGGCTGTATGTATATTGTACTGTATGTACATGTATATTCCTGCGATTGAGTCCTGTGAATTTGGTGCCTGTGTGTCAAAGTATTGCTGAGAAATTGCTGGAAATACGGTAAATCAGGTTTGGCTTTTCCACATTCAAGCCTGTGCCATTCAGACACAGAATGGCCAAACCTCCAAAATTGGCTCAGAACATTAACTCTGGGCCCTGGACATGTGTGCCGCTCAGTTAGCTACTTAGCTTTAGCAAGTGGCTAATGAGCAGCATAGTCAAATATCAGCCTGACATTCCTAGAAGAAGTGATTTTTTTCTTCATTGGAAGGAGGCCTGAGGTGTGTCACATGATTTCTGAGTTAGTGCTGGAAATCATGTTTGGATCCCTACAGGGTCTCTGTAGGACCCAGAGGACAGAGAGTCCCACAGTGCAGACAGGCCCCCCTCTCAAAGGGGACAGGCAGGACATCTGGCCGGGGGAGAGGGAGGGGCCGGGCGCGGCCGGGTGCTTTTGGAGGGAAAGACAGTGCAGCAGCTCATTCTGCTGCAGACAGAGGGAGAGAGCAGACCATTCTGAGAGAGCTCCAGCAACTGTAAGTTAAGCTAGTTTCTTCTTCATGCTAATAGCTTAGCATAGATCCCTGTGCAGGTCAAAACAGCTCATATTACCAGTGTTGATGCATGTACTTTTATACAGCTTCAGTGATTTGATTCTGCAGGATCTGTAGCTGTAAAATTACAGCTGAAAAACTTTTCTGTAGCAGAAAAAGTCAAAGGATTCAATCTAGGCCACCTGCATTGCTGCATTAATTTCAGATTGCAACCTTTCTCCCAGTTTTTCTTTGATGTTAACAGGCATCAAGTAGAACCAGAGATATAATATGATATATTAATGCTGAATCAATCTTGAACCCCTTTTTCTTTCAGATGACAAAGCCTAAGCAGATGCTTACATGTCCTGTATGTGGTGGGACCTTCTGGTATTACTCCACACTGAAAAAATGGAAACACTGGGTCTTTGAATCTACAAAAACAATACTAGTATATCCAACACAAATCATTCATATTTCCTGTTAAGATAACACACAAGTAATCTCCATGTATTTGCACACATTGTTAAATGTGCTAGATTCTCTTGTGTTGACTGAAAGTGATTCAATTAAATAAGAAACGTGATGTATTTAAGTTTCCTCACACCCGGAAATGGAATGTATTCAAAAACTGTGCCTGAAACAAAACAGCTGTTATTGGGTAATAGAAGAAGAAGAAGCCCTAATTTCAGCAGCAGCAACAGAGGAAGCCTTTCTGTCAAGAAGATTCAGCAGTCTCCTGTGGCTCTATCAAAGACCTAATTAGTGAAACAGTAAGTTTATTAACATTGACAATGATATACGCAACATTTGAACTAAGGCCCAAGCTGTTTTTTTACATGCATTTTTTATTTCTCTTTGCTATTTGGGCTAATTGGAACCTAATTGGAATAAAAACTAATAAAAAAGCATCATCTTTTGATATGATGTACTTTTAGAGAAAAATGATGTCCACATATGTGGACTCTGGTTCCGAACTTCCATAAAAAACGATAAAGTCACCTTTGTGCAATAGAGTGAAAAACTTTATTTTACCTTGAATACTGCAGGGTTTTTCCTGACTGCTTTGCATGTATTAATAATCAGAATCGTGTTTATTGCCATGTAAGTGATGAGGGGATTCACATTACTAGGAATTTGCCTTAGTGATTGGTGCATACAAAGAACATATAATAATAATTAACATGAAATAAGATAAAACTAAGATAAAATTAAGGTAAATAACACATACTCTTAAATATTAGAGTAAAAACAACATTGCATCGTTCTGATGCTGATACTCTGCAAGGTCTGGCATCAATGGAGTAGCCTTCCATCGTATTCCATGTCCTGCACAAGAATCACAACAAAAACAGAATTTATTGCAGGAAGTTGACCCATGTAAGCAACGGGTTTATTGGTGCATAATATACGTTTGTGTGGATGTTTGTATGAAATGTAAAGCGTTACCATCAAGGCATGGCAAAAATAATAACAATAACCTTGTTTGGACTCGCGTTTCCTTTTTGTTGGTTTGGCTTGGTCCTGGTGTTGGCTCTTCTTCTAAGTCATCTTCTGAGCTATCAGCCTTTATCTCTTGAGTTCGACGGCACCGTCTGGGAGTGCGGGATAAACCTGTATCTGTCCCTATACGTGTCAACAAGTATTTAAAATAAGGATTTTGCTTCCAATCCTTCACATAGCCCCGAGGCCCTAACTGAATAAAATAAATAAATATATATTGGGTCTACTCTAACCATTATCTGCACCATGGAGACGTTTACGTCTCCTGCTGTGCTCAGTGGGCTCAGGAATGGGGTCCTCCTCATCACTACTGTCACCCTCATCCTCACTGCTGCTTTGCTCCTCTGATGATGGGTGGTAATTCCCATCCAGGTTGTTTCCATCAATTAATGCAAGTAGCTCCAATGCTCTTTGCACAGAAAAATGCTCTGGAAATAAAAACATGACAATGTATTGCTTATTAGCCAGCTTACACATGCACATTTTTACTAGAATATTAAATTTTTACTAACACTTTCAACCCAACTAATTTAAGTATATAGGTATGTATTTAATGATTTAATTGTTATTTATTTCATTGGAACAATGTACCGCTCTTTAGCTGCAGCAAAGATAGCGTTTTTCTAATTTTACATGTGTGCGTGATTATCAGCATATCAGCTGTTTCGATGAGCTCCAGTCCATACGTACACATACGTGTACGTTATGTTTAACGACATACTAAGTCATTATTTTTACACTTTTTTTTTCAAATTCGCATTTCATGACAAATGTACAACGCTTATAGAACTAACTAAATCAGAATAAGCCATAAAATATGACAGCACTTCTTACCTGGTCGATGCTTGTGTAAAGAGCTGCCACCTGAAAATTCCCTTGTGTTCGCTGCCATTTTGAATTTTTTCCGTAGCGTGTTATACTCTTTTGACACCACCGGATGGCAGTGTAAGTGACCACCTACATGTCCACACTACTCCCAGTTCAGCAGCGAAAACCATTGTGGACATAAGAGCAAAAAGGTGCTGTCCACGTATGTGGCCACTAGGCCCTAAAAGGGTATGTAATGCAACAGTCCGCGCATTTATCACGTTCCTGTTTATATAGATTCCAGACTTTTTAGCGTGCTAATCCTTGCTAACAGGCTCACAACCTCTTGCTAGCTACCATATGCTGGGGGTCATGTCGAGTTTACCGTGAGACTTCAACAGAGGTTTACTGTATGTGTATAGTTAGTCTGGGTATGGAATTTGTCTCTTCAAAAACTAAGCGAGCAAACTGATGTGTAGCTGCTTCTGAGTACATTGAATTTAAAACACTTAAAAGCATTACACTTAGGCCTGTCATGATAAGCAGTAAATCAATTAATTGCACGTTAACTTTAAATGGGCTCGATAAGTTTTCCACGATAAATGACATTTGCATGCTCGTTTGTTTTCCTCTCTCTGTTTATAAAGTGCTTAATGTCCGGCCGTCAGATTTAATATGGCCCGCGGCTTCTGTCTTACAATGTGTCACATCAACAGGTAGTTCTTATTTTTTAACTCATTGTGTAACGTTTACGGGATGTTCTGAGCAGACCACGGTCAGCTCGCTGTCTGCGTCGCCACGGTGCGTCACAGCGCTGCAGGGCTTGGACGTTACAGCAACACAGAGAGCTGTGAAGCTGCACAACACCGGTTCAGCACTCAGTCTAAACATGCTCATGTATAGAACCTGCTCTCAGAGAGAGTCCGTGTTGTACGAGTGAAGTTCTCTGCCTTCTTACTGGCGGCACTCGCGGCAGCGCCACCCATTAGTCCTCTTGCCCAGTCCTCTTGTGCCATCTCTGCTATCAGTTTCTTTTATGTGTTTCCGTCTACATCATAGGTTCTCAATGTGTGGCCCACGGGCCAATGGCGGCCCGCAGAAAAATGTATGGCGGCCTGCAATGAATTATATGAATTTGTGTTATGATGTGAATTTTAAATGACCTAAAATGTCCGGAACTTAGCGCGGTAGTAAATTGTTTCATGGGAGACGATTTTCATTGCTGCACCGCTGCTCACGCATGGATCAGAGCATAGGTATTGTTGGAGTTGTTGGTGAGAATGGACAGGGGACGTTCTGAAGCAGGAACGTGTGTAAAACTCTTCACACTGTTTGGTATTTCATGGCTTTGCCTGTTTTCCCAAATATCTCCACTTCATACATGTTCACCTGAAAACTGCTTCTGCCGATGATTAGCAGCGAAATAGCGGCAAAACCTGTATGTGTGTGTGACACTGCGTGTGCGCTGTATGAGCAGTTCTGCACACTCGTTTCTCATGAAGTATGAAAAGTCCGGTCCAAACAGATCTTGCTCTTATTTCTGCCACCTCAGGAACATGAACAGATTTCTCTGTCCTCGTGGAGTATTTCAGGCTTCTCTCACGTCACTCCACCTCCTTCATCTAGTCTGCGTTCATTCGAAGCCACGAGTGAAGCTGCGTGTAACCCCCCCCCCCCCCCAAATTACTTGTAATTATTTTTAAAACAATAAAAATGATCGTTCTTTAATCGTAATTGAGGAAAAAGCCTCAAGTATACTACTGAATATTAAATAATATTTTTGTACAATTCTCATGACCTGGAACAGGGTGACCACTCTGCAGTAATCAATAAAATCAATGCAGTTAACACGTCATGCATGAGGGGAAAAAACTCGTGATACTGTGATCTAGAATTTTGGTCATACTGCCCAGCTCTAATCCCCAGGGATTTTTTGTGCATAACAATGTTCTCAGATTTAGCCCCATGTGTGTTTATTGCACATTACTGGATACAGACCAATACACTGTAGAGATGCAACTGGGTCATTAAAATGATTACGAGTGTAATTTTTTTTCTTTTTTTCATTGGCGGCCCTCAGTCCAGTGTCGGGTTCATAAATTGGCCCTCAGCTATCAAAACATTGAGAACCCCTGGTCTACATGGTGGTGTTTTTAAAATTGACTGCAGCTGTCTGCGCACAGCGGCCCGATGCGCACACACACACCCAGGCACCCAGGGCTCAGTTCATTTACCAGCACAAGTCCAAAACACCTAGTAAGAAATCGTACTTCCACACTTTCCATATGCAGTTTTTGTGGACATCACAGCCTAATGTCAGGACGGCTTATAAAACATATGACAAGTTGTCAGTACAGCTGCTGCTACTGCTCCTTCAGGGGGGCGGAGACCACACAGGATCACTCTGTGTCATTTTAAAAACACAAACGCACAGCAGTATTACATGCATTTAAAGCAGGCCTGTCAAAGCTAAGTAAAAACATTCTTTTCAGCTTTTGCACACAGGTAACTTGTTTTGTTTTGCATCTGTGAAATTCACAGTGGTTCAATTGTTCTTTTGAACAGGAACAAGTAGAAAGCAGACGAGATGTCAGAGGAACTCGTAAAAGACTACCAGGTCAATTCTGTCATATTCTGATTACTCCAAAAAATAGAAAATATTAAGTGTACTTAATTTCTTAATTAATACTCGTAAGTGGGCAAAATACATTTCTTTTAAGCAACGAACAATTAAGCCTCCAATACACTGTGCGATTTTAGGGAAGTCTGTGTTTAACACCAACTCACACAGTATGAATAAAACGCATGCGATGTCAAGTCAAAGCTCATGATGTATGTGCTCACACTGTACAGTGCAATGGCCGGCTGCGACGTCACTGCTCACGCTACACGTGACTTAAGTTGCTCAGGTGATCACATTGAACCAGAAACTAAACATGTCGAACCCGGAGCTGTTGCTGTTTCAAAGGAAAAATCTAAGTCAGTCACAATCTGTGCTGCTTGTTGCTGCCACAGCTCATCAAATACAGCCTCCATCAATCCTGCCCAACGCTGTGTGGGTGCCACCATGTTAAAATACAAAATACATTTCTTTTAAGCGAACAATTAAGCCTCCAATACACTGTGATTTTGGGGAAGTCTGTGTTTAACACAAACTCACACAGTACGAAACCCAGAACCATGATAACCATGTTTGTTATCATCTGAAACAATTTCGTGCAGGTGCAGTAACGTCAAGCATGTTCAGCAAATGCATACACAGTGGGAGAAAACACAGACTTCGGGCCGTATTTCTGCTTAAACTGTGCGATTCTCTCATGAGGGGCGACAAAAATATTAAACATGTCAGAAATTCAACCGATCAGCCGATCGCCATTCATGCGACGTTAACCGCCTTGTGAGCCCAAGTACACTGTGCAATTAAAGACGCACGACAAAGCTGAAATTCGGCCCGACCCAAAAAAATCGCACGACTCACAATTCGGGTCAAAATCGGACCAAAATACACACAGTGTATGCCCGGCTTCACTGGGGTATAAAGGGAACACTTACACAATGTAACAAGTCAGTCACACTTGTGTGAAATCAGCAAGCCTTATCTAGACATGGAGGACAGTCTCCTCATGGAGGACAGTGATATGCAAAGTGTTCGATCTTTGTTGACACAGTTAGAAGAAATCTTTGTTCATATCTTTACCAATGTCAAACTGCTGACAGTCGGCCGGGTAGAGGAGGAGAAGAAGACCCATGAGAAGCAGGTTCCATGGTGTAATGGTTAGCACTCTGGACTTTGACCGAGGCCGGTTCTAGGCAGGGGCAAGAGGGGGCAGTGCCCCCTCAAATAAAAGTCTTGCCCCCTCAAATGAAATTTTTAGACGTTGAGAAAGCATATGTAATATACTTCACAAATTTAATATATTGCGCGTTGATAAAATCATCGGTAGCAGAAAAATCCGACAAGAAGGGGCACTTTTTATTAGCTTCTGTCCGTCCGCTGTGTGTATTCACAGGCTACAGCGCACACACACACACACCCTGAGTAAACATCCAATCAGCGTCCGTATGCAAATGAGTCAGCACGTAGTCTAACGGTGTAGTGACAGGTTTCAGTGTGGTTACGGAGAGGAAAGAAGCTGCACACACGCATCTCGGGGAGTGTGAATACTCCGCGCCGAAATGAACTTTGTTCTTGTTCTTGCCACCTCGGGAGCGAGGAGAAAGTTCTTTGTTCTCGTGGAGCATGCTCCCAGCTCTACAACAAGCACAGAGACGTGTCCATGTCTGCTGAATGTGACAGACTGAAGACAAATGACCGCTGTCTGACAGAGCCCTACTAAAACCCCGCCTCACACTGTAGTTCTGTTCTGTTTCAGATCACCACTGCAGTTTCTACAAAGCCAGCTTACTTAATTTCCACTCCAGCTCTAGCAGGACAGACACTACAATGCATCCATTTTATGTGAAACTTTGCTTTGAGACTGTGGTTGTAAAGTGGACAGGAGTAGAGTGCTTTAAAAAAATACAAATAAAACGAACAAATAATAAAAAAGAGAAAACATCACATGATCTATAGCCTATCTGCTGTGCTTTATTTATTTTAGTGTTACTTTTATTCATAAGACTACCTTTGTGTTTTGTAAACTTAAACTTACCTTAGATTACATGTTTTTGAGAATGAGACCATCCAGATAAATGTTATGTTGTTGATGACTAAAATCTGGATTAAGGATATTTTATTTATTCAATGTTTATGTTTCAGTTTTCCCCTGAGGGATCCACCTTATAGTGGTCAGGGGGATTGCGTGCCTCAGTGCTATACCAGCAGAAGCTTAGTCTTCAGGTGGGACTCACAAGTTGGGTAGGTCTGAAGATAAAGGCCTGACAAAGTGCAATCCACTTCTCCAGGCTTTTGACACAGCTAACAACCCAACTCAGCAAGGAAAATACTGTCACTATAAGACCAGAGGAAAAAAGTGCTTTAACATGAAGTGTACACATGATGTCCCCTTCACATTTCTGACTGCCCCCTCATACATGCCTGTCTAGAACCGGCCCTGACTTTGACTCCAGCGATCTGAGTTCAAATCTCAGTGGAACCTTTTGTTTGGACAGTAATACTGGTGTTCTTTCTACTTTCTCTAAAAACTCAGGGCTCACTTTGCAGATTTCCAGTCAGCATGTTGTAACTGAATAACTATCAGAGTGTATCAGAAGGAGAAGTTACATAAAAACAGAATTTAAATCTCTCTCCTAAATGACACCTTAATCTGGGATTAATAATGAGTATAAAAGTAGCTGAAGACATAATTTATTAAAGTATTATAACAAATACCTCCTTCATAGGGGCTGTCTTGATAACTGCCTCTCATTTCCACCTGTTGTCTGTTCCATTTGCACGAGTTTAGGGGGGCGGGCGATTTAGTCGACTAAAATTCTGATATATATTTTTTCATGAAATAATTCAGGTTTGAAGTGCAATAAAAACAGGCACAGCTTTAACTTGTGTTATTTGAAATAAACACCTCTTTATTTAATTGCTATGACCTTTTTACAAAAGAACCAGTGAACAGTGAGCTGCTCTCCCTGAATACACTGTTCAGTCATGACTTTCTTCATGAATACTCCATAACTACAGGAAAACACTTCAGTGACAACTTAGAAACTAGGGCTGGGTATCGATTCAAATTTCAAGAATCGATTCGATTCCGATTCTCAAGATTTATAATCGATTATCACGATTCGATTCGATTCGATCCGATCCGATCTCGATTCTGGTTAGTATTATTAAACCATTTTGAGTTGTTACCTGAATCACTTGACTGTGTATTTATGCAACATATTAATCCTAGTGTTATACTGACATTCAACAGCAAATTAATGAAGTATTGGTAGTTCATGATGACTGTAAAGACCAATCCCCCTCCCAGAATGTTGATACAATTGCTTTCACAAACATGCTGTGGGTTAGAATACAGATCCAGGGCAGCAAACGGAGTATGCCGGAGGTGTCTATACCTGCAGCAGCTGACTGCTACTGGGATACTAACCTGGTGCATTATTGAAAATATTATATTAAAAATTCACCCAAAAGCCATTACTGTTGAGTACAAATGCACTTTTATTTTAATTATCAATATAAAAAACTAAAACATTCTCAGCCAGTGTAAATGTAAACATTGTTTAAAGTATGGCTTCAAAGTATCTAAATAAAAATCACAGTACAGTAACTTAGGAAATATAAGTGTCTAAGACAATCAATTGCCTTTAAAGTGCAAACATGTAAACTGTACATTTTAACTCGTACTGTAAACAGAAACAAATAGAGAAAGGCGTCGCCTATTAAAGTGCAAATAAAAATAAACTGGAAGTAAACTTAACTTAAGACAAACTGGGTAAGCTGTCCACTGGTCAACTCACTTGGGAATGGAAAGATTTTTCTGCATGAAAAGTAGCTCATTGACATGCCCTGGGGTAAGGCAGCTTCTTTTTGCAGTGATGATGTCACCTGCAGTTGAAAAAACCCTCTCAGATGCGACACTGGTCCCAGGGACACAGAGATATCGCTTTGCCATATGAGCCAAAAGAGGATACTCGTTTTCATTCTCTCTCCACCAGACCAGAGGATTGTCCTGCAGTCCTGCAGGTCTCCTTGCTCTGTACCTTTTGATCTCATCTTCTGCCTCTTCTGCTCGAGTTTTCTGTGCTCCCCCCTCCTCTCTTAGTCTGTAAGCTTCCCCAAGGAGAGACTCCATGGTGCTGGATTGTTTGTGGTTGGCTGCAGGGGGTTGAGGTTGCACCTCTTCCTCCACTCCATCTGCTTCATCATCAGCATCATCTTGCTGTTTGAGAGAGTAGAGAGAGAATGTGTATTGTATACAGAGGTGTATGTCTGTATGACAGTGAGATTTTTTTCCACATGGCTTTGTATTATTACTTACATTAGATGCTTCTTCTTCCATCCCAACCACTGCTTCAGTCTGGAGTCTGGAAAAGGTGCTGTCTCGCTCCTCCTCACTCAGGAATGGCAAGGCTTTGAAGCGTGGATCGACAGCTGAGGCAACATGCAGCATGTCCTTCTGGTTCAAATACCTGAAATTTAAATTTCACACATTTAAATAATTTTATACAATCAGAGGAGGGTGCTAATGTTTTCTTATGTTTCATTTAATTCATATCACACTCGTTCACTCTCACACACACACAGCATAGGCCTACCTTGTGCTCAGGTTTTTCTTGATCTCATCCTTGATGTCCTTAACAACTTTGGAGTCTTCTGGGAGGCTGGTCATCTCCTTCAGCAGCATGGCATGCAGGGGTGCGATCACTGAGAGAGTTGGGGACTTTTCTTCTGACATGACTTGAGTGGCTGTCTTCATTGGCTTCAGAGCTCTGACCACATCTTCTGCATCTGTTATGTCTTCCTCTTTGAGGCTGCACAGATCCTTTTCCTTTCTGCGGACTTCAGGTGAGAGCAGAGCGGCAGAGATTGCAGGTTGCTGCTCCAGAAAGCGTTCTAGCATTTCCAGCACACTGTTCCACCGGGTCACAACATCAATTGTGAGCTTGTGTGCTTTCAGCTGCAGTAGCTTCTGCTTTTCTTTGAGAATGCGGGTGGCTGTCGTACTGCGATGAAAGAATTTGGCGATGTGCCTCACTCTCCCAAGCAGGCGTGCAATATTAGGGAGTTTGAAACCGGCCTGCGAGGCAAGGTTGATGATGTGTGCAAAGCAGCCAACGTGGGTTAGCCCCATAATCTCAACCGCATGGACCATATTTGCTGCATTGTCAGTAACCATGACGGGGTCTTTGCTCATCAGCCCCCACTCCTCTATCGCCACTGTCATCATTTCTGCTAAACTGGCAGAACGATGGTCAGTTTCAACCTCCGTGGTCTGAAGTACGTATGAAATGAGGTTCCACTCCTCGTCTATGTAGTGTGCCGTTACACTCATGTATGATTCCGTAGCCACTGATGTCCAGGTATCACTTGTAATGCCCACCCTCACTGCTGACTTGAGCTTACTTTTTACATCTTCTTTGACTGACTGGTACATGTTTGGAATAACTTCTTCAGACAGACGTTTGCGAGACACCATAACATAAAGCGGTTCAGTTACCTTAATTAGCCGCCTGAAGCCCTCGTTTTCAACAACAGAATACGGGCGCATATCTTTGCAAATGAAGCCCGCAATCGCCTCAGTTATTTTGAGAGAACGTGCAGAATTGGCTGGTAGTTGTAGTGTTTGCTTAAGTTTCATCTGTTGTGACCCGGTGGACGGCTTTGACATGAGATCTTGGTGATGTCGCAACATGTGGTTCCTGAGGTTGGTCGTATTCCCGCAATACTTCACTTCCATTTGGCATACCTTGCATATCGCTTTGCTTTTGTCAAGCTTATCTTTCTCTTTGTCGTTTCTGAACCCGAAATGGGACCAGATAGTAGCTTTGACCGTGTCGGGCGTTTTTAAAACCAGGGCTTGGCTAACGTTGTCGCTAGTGTCCGACGCCATGTTCATTGTTTTTATGTCTTCACAGCAAGCGCGCCTACGTAAATTCAATGACGCGACTAATGGGGTTAAAGTTCACCGGAGGAAAATTTATTTTAAAAAATCGATTTTTGGACGTACGAATCGATCTTTAGGAAATAAAATGAGAATCGATTTAAAATCGGAGATTCGATTTTTTCAACACAGGTCTATTAGAAACAGTGCACATGCTGTAAAACCATCAGCAACGGTGTCTTCATTTATAGATTTTGTCACGCGTATCTTTGAACGGAAATTAAGACGACTCGTCTGCAAACGTCGCTTTAGGTTTGTTGAGTTTTTACCGCAGATAGTCGCTCCACACGGTTTGCAAACCGTCTTGTTTGTCTTGACATCAAACGTGTCCGTGTGTCTGTTCTTCTCCTGTGTTGTGTTACTATGCATGAGTACGCCTTCTTCCAGCATCGCGGGGTAACGTCCTAACGAAGAGAGATCACTTCTGATTGGCTCTCTTCCGCCGTCCCCTGATTCGTCCCTCCCTTCCACAAACAAAATTTGCTCTGATTGGATCTCGTCTCCATCAATAATTTCGTATCGTTTTTATTCGTTGACGAAAGTGTCAATACATTTCGTCTTCGTTTTTGGCACCGTGCGTTTGTTTTTATTTCGTTATCGTCTCATTTTTATCAGCAAAAAAAGGTCGTTAACGAAAACTATGACGAAAATGATTCGTCAACAAAATTAACACTGGTCGGCAGAAACACATCCAGCACCATCACAATGAACACCGGGGCTCCCCAAGGATGTGTGCTGAGCCCCCTCCTCTTCACTCTGCTGACCCATGACTGCACGCCAACACACAACTCCAACATCTTTGTGAAGTTTGCGGACGACACAACTGTGGTGGGTCTCATCTCCGGTGGAGATGAAACAAACTACAGGAATGAGGCTGGTTTCCAATGATGTGTGTCTGGGTGCGTACACACTGCCCATAGTTACTGACGGAGCCACTGCGTCACACCCCAGCTGATACATGACCGCACCAGGTGACTGCTGCTATGACCTACATTGGTTGTCAGCGTTCCTTCCATTCCATTACAGCAGCATGAAAACAAGGTCCTGAGCAGCATAACAATAGATAAAGTAGAAATAAAGACTATGTACAGAGCAACCATAAGATATGCAGATATACAGATGAGAAATGTACAGAGATGTATTATGTCCTGTTATGATATCATGAAAAACTCTTTATTACACTGTAGGTGAGGATGTTATTGCACTAAGAGAAAAAACACTACTGTTTCACCATCAGTGTCACTGGGTGTAAACATGGTGATAAAGTACAGAGGTTAGAGTACAGATGGACTGATGTTATACCGTCTGACCCCTGTCTGGACAAAAGTCTGTGGCTGAAGGAGACACCCAAGGTCCCCACTTTTATTATTAACAGAAACTATATACAAATTATGTTTGTAATTATTATGTAGTTATTATGTTAATTAATTGGGGGGAAAAAGAAGTGGGTTGGGGGAAAGTCCAACAGCAATGGAAAGGTACAGAGGGTGGAGAGTATGAAGGATTTCATTCCACCCTTGGTACCTTCCCATTGCCAAAGAAAATTAAAAGAGTTTTTGGGAACTCTTCCAGTTCCTTGGGCAGGTCTTTAGTCCACACTGCCAGAGGAACAACAAACTCTGTGTGCTGGAGGCTTAAGATGGCGATGTCTCCATTGGCTTTTGTGCCAATGCCAATGTGTTGGGTGAACTTGTGCTGGTCACTAAATTTTTGATCACATAGCTTTTACCCATTTTAATTTTGGAGGCCAAATCGTCAAAGAGAACATTTTTTTTTATATTTGTAAAAACTTGGGTCACATTTAGTTCTCCATCTTCAATTGTCCATTTAGCCAATTTTTTTTCTTTAATTGCAATTATTTTGCATTTTGTTGTCTCCAGTGGTTGGAAGGGCTTCTTTGACATAGCCATTCTGAAAACACAGAAAAGACAAATCAATGTTAGCATGGACACATGCTGTGATTTGCAATTCAGACACTAACTACATAAAGTAGTAATTTTTTTCATCATTTCCTCGTTTTTTAAAGCATTAACATTTAACTACAGCAGGAGGCGCCGTACGGCTTTTAAGCTGTTTTGTCACCTCCCATTCAACAGAAGAAGCCAGGAGTTCCGGATGTAAATACATATGGGGAGCACTGTGTAACTGAAGACTTCTGAAGAAAGTTTGCTAAAGTTTCTAACGGGTAAGCAGGCTTTGTGTTTGTATGTTTTTTACTGCAGTTAACGACTAACGGAACTACTATGATTAAGATGTCAGATGCCAGAGTTCACCGGCGACCTCTCGGCTTTCCAGTTTCAGTATTAGGGAATATAAAACAAGTATTTTCACCATAATATATATGCTATACCGCCACACATATCTATGTAGCGTATTGTCAACGGCCAATTATATGCTGCGTACAGTAAATACCTTCTGCTTGTTGACCGTTCCAAGGAATGCGATGAAATGCCGGCTGTCAGTCCTATTTGTGCTCATCCCTGGTTGCTAGGACACCAGTCTTCCCAGACTGGCCTCTCGCGCTCAGTACGTTGTATAGGTTTTCACACTACATGTTACTATTCAATTAGTATTGTGAATAGCAACCATTCCTATCAGTTTTTGGGCAGCAGTTGCTCGGTGGTATAGCAGGGTTGTCCAATAACCAGAAGGTTGGTGGTTCGATCCCAACTCCTCCCTGGTCACCTTGGGCAAGCCTGCATAGCCTGCATAGCCTTAAGCAGTTTCCCCATTGTGCGACTAATAAAGATTTCTTAATTTAATTTAATTTAATTTATAGCCACAGTCAAAGTATTAAATAATAACAAACCACTGGTGTATTGATGACTGTTTTAATTTTGGTCTGTGCTGCTCCACATCTTGAATAGGACATCCTTGAAGACATTATTGATCTTAATTGATATTTTCCTGGGTAAGTAAAGGTTAAATAAAATAAATAACTTTTATTCTTTTAACAGGTTATCACCAGGAAACAGGAACAAACCAGTGAGCTCAGAAGCAGAAATACAACAGTGACAGCCTGCCTTCAGACTCTGCTACCTGGCGAATTGCTCGCCTGCATCTTGAACTGTGGTTGAAGTGGTTAGTAATTAGTAAGATAGTAATGTTTTAATAATATTTTAACTTTTAAATGTGTTTGTATGCATTGCCATATTTAACTACTTTTATGTGTTTTTTTGTTGTCATATCACGGAACTAGGACCATATGGATCAAGGAAATGGAAATTGACAGGATGTGAACGTTGTGGGACTTTGCTGACCATGTCTCCAGAAAGTCTGTATGGTACTGAGTATAGATCTGTCGTTTGTACACTGTCCAAACTCAAGGTGTGCTATTATCAACACATTTATTGTAGATACAACAAAATGTTGCTTTACTGCGCTTTAGCATCAAAAATCTTGCACAGTGCTCCGTGTACATACAATGAACCAGAAAACCTGCTGTTCTTATTTCAGCACATTGACTGCCTTGTAATGCTGGGGATCAACATATAACATGTGAGCAGTGTGAAAAGTCAGCATACTTCACAGAACAGAGTCACTTGAATGAATCTGTCCTGTCTTTTGGCCTTTAGCAGGCCCCATTAGGGTTGGGATGGTTCAAGAAAAAAATCCAGTTCGGGGCGAGTGTTCTGTTCGGTATGTTCTAGTATAGTAGTAGTATACGTATAGTATGTGTGCACCTGTCTGTGTGTGTCTGCGCATGTGTCTGTGTGTATGCACATCTTTCCTCTGACCTACCTGATATAATGATGGGGAAACATTGCAGTCAAAGAATAGTCTGAATATATACCATATAAAAGGTATGAGTCTGGAATAATACCATACCATACCATATAATGTGGAAAGGCAACACCTGAATGATGAACAATATGACAGATATAATGTTTACAGTCTGATCAATAAACAGGATAGATGTCCTCTGTATGTTTGCCTGTCTCCCTGAGAATCTGCAATCTGAATTTGATTTGCTGAAACACGCTGACCAATCTGCAAGAATAAAGCTCTTTTATTTTGAAAAGTAGAAAACCTTTGAACATTAGGAAGCTATGAAAGAGAAACTGCTAAAGATAAGAACAGTATGAAGCCTGCCTCCTGGAAATATACCATATGAAGGGTCTAAGGCTAGAATAATATCTTAAGCTTATAAGAAGCACAGGCTGTGATTTGAATGTCGAAACGTAACAGACAGCTGAAGAATGATCAATATGACAGTTGTGTTGACAGTCTGATCAATAAGCAGAGTATAGGTCCTCTGTAGGTGCCTGTGAATGTTTTCCTGTATCCATGGCAACCTGAATGTTTATCAACTGAATGTTAATCTGAACTTAATTTGCTGAAACATGGTTAAGAATTAAAAAAAAATGAAGCTCTTATTTGGAAAAGTAGAAAATGTTCTAATATTATGAAGATATGAAAGAGAAACAGCTGAAGACAAGAACAGTATGAAGTCATGACCTTAAAGAATAGCCTGTGAATATACCATATGAAAGGGCTGAGGCTGGAATAATACCATAAGACTATAAGAAGCACAGGCTGTGTGATTTGAATGTGGAAAAGTAGTATACAGCTGAAGGATGATCCATATGACAGATATAGTGCTTAAAGTCTGATAAAGACTACAAATATGACTGCTTTGTATGCCTCTGTGTGTCAGCCTGTCACCATGGTAACGGCCCTGCCTGCTCGAGTGTGTAAGTTGGAGACACAGGTGACGATTAAACTGCTTTTACTCCTGTCAGGGCAGATTCTATGTATTTTAATGGGGGTTGCACCCTCCGAACAACTTCTCTTTTTGTCCAAACTGAAGCCTTCATACCAAAAATAAGGACACCGTCAGAATCACAAGAAGTTGCTCTACACACAGTATAATTTTTATGTGTATGATGTCAAAGATGTGGAGATGGTGGCGAGTTACACAATATGGCTGCTCTGCTTCTCTGTTTTTGGTTTTACATGATGTCTTAATGGAAGAATGACCGGCACTCTCCCCAAACAGCTGGATCTACAGGCAAAACAGTTTGGTGTTCAGTTTAAAGAGTCACACCATCAGAAAGCTAACGAGTGTTCCTTCAAACTGATATAAAATGTATCCCAGTTAGATGGACGGTGCAGGTCTAAGCGCAGGTTAGAGAGATTTTTTTAGGCATCTCCTCAGCCTCTCTCCACTCTAAGTGATGACATCATCCACTCTGCCTTTGATCATTCCACGCAATACACACTAATGTTAAACTCTGAGGAGACCTCAAAAACCACTCCAACTTTGAGAGCCTGGCGTGCGGAAAGGATTCAGAATTTGAAAATTCTGAATACAAGTTTGATAGAGCAGCATCTAATGAGTGTTTTAAGACTAAAATGGAGTCTGTAGCTTAAAATTTGTAGGAGGAGATACATTTGGCAGATGACCCTCATTGAAGGGCTCTCTCATGGACTTCAACGTTAAAAGGCTTTTGAATTTGTTTTATTAATATTTTGAAAACAAAACACATTTGAACAAATCTGAATACTGGTTTAATAGACCTTGAAGGGCTGAACAGAATGTTTGAACGGTGTCTGTAGCTGAAAGCATGTGGAACCAGTTACATGTCAAAGCTGAAGGTGGTTTTGAAGGCTCCTCCATAGATTCCCATGTTAGAAATGACGCAGAAGATGCTTAATATTTGAAAAATCATAATTTTTTGAAAAAAACTTGAAGTTGACCTGGAATGTCCTCTGTGAGATGAACATTTTGATAGTTGAATGGCTGAAATCGGTGAATGTATGCTGAAGATACGCTGCCCCAAAAAACGTACGGAAGAATAAAAAGAAGAAAGAGGGTGAAGAACAATAGTTTGATTGTTGCCTAGCAACGGCAATCAAACTAATCAACTAAAAACACAAATGCAATGCATGATGGGTAGTTTTTAAATGTCAACATGTTTACATGTCTCCATGGTGATGTGAAGTGCTTTGATGACAAGGGTTTCAGTCACAGTGTGTCTTTGAACTTCTGTTACATACTGAGAGGAGACAGGCAACAAACACAGAGAAAATATAAAGTCTGCAAAGTCAACATGACTCAAAAAGACGGGGAATTAGTTTACAAGGATCTCCTTGACCAGGAGCTTTTCTGTGATGCCGTCATCAGAGTGGAGGAGGTTGACTTTAATATCCACAAAGTCATCTTGGCGAACTGCAGCCCTTACTTCAGGTGAACGGATTATCTCAATTTAAAATGAATGTGTTAGTAACCTTTACATAGGGAGAGAAAAACAAGGATTTGTTGTAGTTCATGATGTGAGTGTTGGAGATTATTCACTGCAATCTTGTTTGTGTTGTGTTGTGTGTTGTTAGTGATTTCTCCCTCTATAGGCTCAAACTTATTTTATCTTAAACTTAAACTTGATGTATAGTTTAGAAGTCATAAGTGAATTAGATAATGTTACAGCAATCAGATTTAGACCTTTAACTAGACTGTTGAATAAAGTTACCCGTAAATCCACCAGTGACTTAGTGACTCATTTTAGTATCTGTTTTAAAAACTGAAATGCATCAAAGTGGTGTATAATGTTGTGGAACTTTTTCTGTGTCTTTCAGAGCTCTCTTCACACGCTGGTCTGAACCTGACAAGAAAGTCTACATTATTCCTGACCTATCCTCAGACATGATGGAGCTCATCATTGAGTTTGCATACACCGGCTCTGTTAACGTGACAGAGTCCAATGCACGGAGGCTTTTCATGGCAGCTGATTACCTCTTATAGTGAAGCTGGTGCAAATATGCTGCAACTTTTTTGAAAAGACACTCTGCCCAGACAACTGCATCGGCATCTGGCAGTTCACAAAAACCTACCACGCCCCTGAACTGCACCTCAAGGCTTTCCACTATGTCCTCAGTCACTTTGAGGAAGTGGCTTTCGGTGAAGAGTTCCTGCAGCTCTCGGCCCAGGATGTCAGTGACATCATCAGCTATGACAACCTCAATGTGAGACAGGAGGCAGCTGTGTTTGAGGCCATCATTCGGTGGATCACACATGAACCTCAGGAACGAGAAGGATACACAGATCTTCTCTTGTCAGAGGTACTTTATATTATACATTATAATTTTCACTTTATAGGTTAATCTATTTCAAGACAGTGACTGAAGCCAACCTCAGCCCAATAGAGGGTTATCAGTTATTAGATGTGCTCCATGTCATGATGATGGCCAGTACAGCCATCCTTTACCATTTTATAGGCCAGAAGGTGCAATATCATCTATCCTGATGAGTGATAATAGAAAGCAACACAAACTACCTGAGTGACGCATTGTGCTCATGTGCATGCTGTTCTTCTGGGTGACTCTGAAAATGGAGGAGAATTTATGCAAATCATCATCTTTTCCAAAACCTTACCAAGCATTTGTGGGTTCGGTTCGTTTCATGGTTCTGAGGTCATGGTTTTCGGTTCGGTTCACATTGTTGAGGTTTTTTCTACTTTTAACACTCTGGAAATACCAGATGAGCACAAAATACAGCCTATTTATCCAACATTCAAAATATTTAAGAATCAGTTCAGTGTTTTCCCATCATTATATTAGGTCAATTTTAGTCAATTTTATTTCTTTTTAATTTCTATATAGCACCAGATCATAACAGAAGTCATTTAAAAGAACTTTCCTATAGAACAAGTCTACACCTTGTTCCTTTATTAAACAAACTGAACATGTTATGTCATGTTATGTCATGTTATTTGTCTTATTTGCATGGCAGCATGTCATTTCTCTCTGCGCCGCTGTCTGCGCACAGAGGTCCGATGTGTGACAGACGCATGCACCATTGCTCGTTACATGCTAGTAGGATAGACTGAACTCTATGACTACGCTAGGTTAAGCTAAAGTTACTGATGTCCGTGTTTTTATTTTATTTTTGCTATTGAAATATGCTATTTACATCCCGCTCTGTGAGCATGGGACCTTCCCAGTTTTGCACACGGTCGGACCCAGAGTGCTGTGGGTCTCTCTGCTCTGCCTGCAGCTGAACCTGCTGCGTGAAGCTACAGACAGACTGACCGGCTGTGAGTGCATTGAGGATCAGATACTCAAAAACAAATGACTCAGACTTGGACTCGAGGGCCAAAAAACTTGATCGGGACATCCCTAGTAAAAACACCTCCCTGCATTACTTGATGCGCATGTCCAGAACCAAACAGAACACGCGCCCCGAACCGAAACACGTGTACTGAAAGGTTTGGAATTTTTTTCTTAACCGTCCCACCCCTACAACCTACCCATGAAAGAGCAAGAAATGAAAATATAAGACAACCAACCAAAACTTACTAAACCTCCTGTTAAAGCTGGGCGCTGGCACAAGCATTTATAATCATTTATTATTATTAGTACAAGTACATAAACTAATAAGGAACATATACATGTAATGCTAGCTATTTGCATAAGCTTTGTGTGCAGGTTAATGCAACTCAGACAATCAATAAGCTGATAATGATACTATGACAGATGAAAGGAGGAGAGTAATGAGAGGAATGAAAAAATATATTAAAGATAAGACTTCAAAGAGGGCTCAGTCCATCTGACTGACTGCCACGATGTAGAACAAAGAGAATGAAGACCTCCTTTGTTCCGGTTGCTAAAAGCATTTCAAATAACTGACCATTATTTTATTGTTTTACTTGTTGTATTTATTGTGATGTTCTTTATTAGGAACCATGATTTTTTATGTGTTTTTATTTATTCTGACACAGACTGTTAAATTATATCCTCTTTATTCTCTGTATTGTTGTAGGTCAGGCTGAGCATGATGCCTACAGAGTACATACAGAGTCATGTGCTGTCCAATAAGCTGGTGACGGACAACTTGAGGTGCCAGGCCATGGCCTCTGAGGTCATCGAATGCAAAGACAGAATCCTCGGTCGGCCTCGTCTGCCTTCTGCCATCCTATTGGCCATTGGAGGCTTGAACAGCAGCATGGATCTAACTAATGTAATCGAGGCATTTGACGTCCGTGCAAATCACTGGATGAACATAACAAACCTTTCTGAGCCTCCTCGCGCCTGTCATGGTGCAGCCTACGTCGGTGGGTATGTCTACTGTGTTGGTGGCTTTGACCAGGTGTTCAAAGCCACCAATAGTGTGCGCAGGTTTGACCTGAGCACACAGACATGGCAAGAGGTGGCACCGATGCACTATCGACGCGGTAATGTGAGCGTGACTGTGCTGAACGGGTACATCTACGCCATGGGAGGCTATGATGGGCACACACATCTCAGCAGTGCTGAGTTCTACCAGCCAGAAACCAACCAGTGGCTTCAAACTGCACCCATGCATGAGCAGAGGAGGAGCACCAGCTGCACAGCACTCAACGGCAAGGTGGGTGGAACACAATGGAACATACCAGAGAACAGAAAGATCTGTTTACGAAACACTGCTGCCAGTTTGAGCCAACAAAAATGACAATTTCTTATTGTCCACCCCCACCCCCCCTTTTTGTATTCAGATCTACATATGTGGTGGATATGATGGGAATGAGTTCCTGCAAACAGCAGAGTGCTACAACCCAGAGACCAACCAGTGGACCCTGATCTCTCCCATGACCAGCCGGCGTAGAGGACTAGGAGTCATTGCATACAACAACCATGTTTATGCAGTAAGTGCATGAAAGAAATGTGTGACCAGCTTTCATCAGCGCTTTAAAGCAGCTAGTTTTTTATGTGACAATTGAATTGATAAGTGATGCATCTTCTTCTCATCTTTGACTCCAAAGGTTGGTGGCTTCGATGGAACAGCCTGTCTGCAGACCGCTGAGGTCTACAACCCTCACACCAACACCTGGCACAACGTGTCCTCAATGATGACCCCCCGCCGCGACTTTGGCATCGAAGTAGTTGAGGACCGGCTCTTTGTTGTCGGGGGCTTCAATGGCTTCAACACCACCACCTCTAATGTTGAGTACTATGACAGTGAGACGAATGAGTGGTCTCAGGCCTGCGACATGGACGTCGGCCGGAGCGGTCTGAGCTGCTGTGTGCTTTCTGGTCTTCCCAACAAGGCCGACTACACCATCCCTCGTGATTCGTGATTTCTGTAAATCTTGTAATAATATGAATGAATGAATGAATAAATGTATAAAGTGATGTAACAATACTGTCACAGTACCTGGCTGTAAATGTATATCATCTGTTTTATTCTGTTTATATAGGAGTGTACCATTAAAACACTACTATTTATGTGCGGATCAGTTATCTGATTGAACATCATGAAACAATTTTCAAAGTTTGACAGGCTAAGTTTATTTTTTACCTAAAGGTCGCGCACATCAAGCAGCTGTGGTAGACATTTTTTAAAATAACAGTGTACGACTTTACAGTTTTGATTTACTCTTGCTGATTTCACCGTGTTATGTTGAACCACAGGAGGCGGCTGCTTTCAGAGACTTGGCTCTAAACTCCCTCCTTTACCTACTCAGCAGCAAACAGCAGGAGCTGACAGACAGCATTGGCAACTGCCGGGTGAACATATGGAGCATTTGGCAGCTAGAGAGGCAGATGTAGAAACCAAAAAAACCATAGAGCCAAAGGAGAGTGAATATTGGGCTTACGTTCACCAGGTGGACAGAGACACAGCTCCAAATGAATGATGTTCCAAAACAGCTGGCTGTGTAAATAAACAACTGTTTGCTATCAAGTTAGAAAAAGATGATAATGACATTGTTGTGCTGACAAAAAGGGCTTAATTTAAGAGAATCTGACTCCTTCAAAGCTGCTTCACATACCATCATATTTTTCATTGGAGGCCTTTATGTACAGCATCAACATATTTTTCATATCAGTGGTTATTAAGATTAAGAAACCTTTATTAGTCCCACAATGGGCAAATTGCATAATAGTGATAAGAGACAGTCTGCTGTCCTTGACAAATAAATGCCATTAAATTCTATGAAGTTCTGCTGTGTTTGGGACAATATTAGTGCTTCATCACAGCTTTTAACCTGGGACTGTTGTGGATGTCACTTCTGTTCTCTGTTTGTGGTTTTTCTTGCCTGCCTTTTGTTATTCTTATTTCCTGATTGTATTACTATCCTTCCTGCCCTGACCTCTTTTGTATGTGTCTCTTCCTTACCTTCCTTCTGTTTCCCGCCTCTGTGATTACCTGCTCCTCCCTAATTTTTTCCACCTGTGTCTCGTTGTCCCTCCTCTTCTTAAGTCCTGTGCTCAGCTTTGTCCTCTTTGGATCATTGTTCTTTGTACCTGTGTCTTGTGTTTGCCTGCCGTCATGTCCTCCCTGTCAGTTCGTCCTCCTGTTCCTCTCTTTGGATTTATTTTGGTTTGGTTAGTGTTTTTCCTTGGTTTCATTTTGTACTTTGGGTTTTTCCTTTGGAATTCATTCTGAGGTTTTGCTCCCAGCCTCTTATGTAGTTGAGTCCAGACTTGGTGTTTTTGACCTTTTAAAATAAAGCTCTCCTTTTGTTGGATTAGCACTATGCTGCATTTGGCTCCTATTTAATCACAAACATAACAGGGAGGTCCAGAGACACAGATTTTAATCAGACACAAAGAGACACACTTAAAAGCAATTTCCTGTAAATGTGTCACATGGGTGTCACCACTGCTGCCACTAGGAGATCCCAAATGAACTTGACACCACTGCATCCTGGCCGTTTCCAGCCTGATCCACGGGATGTGTGTACAGGTGCTTTTAATGTGGTTGTTGTCCAAATGTCAGGGCATTATTCTGCCCAAAATGGAACCTTGAGATGTATAGTTTATATTATTGTTGTTATTTAGCGTCACTAGGGGGCACCAAGGTTATTTAGGGAAGCACTAGACACAGGTAGACCAGAATGCACCTGGGTGGGCAAATGTTTTTTTACCAGCACAGGAGAGACAGCAGGGAAAAAGTTTGTCTGGTTGTCTGCCTGAACATGGACAAAATAAAATCATTTTGATGTCAGGTTTAAGAATGGACATTGAGTTTTTCCTACCTGCGTAAACCAAATGTCAGAGAGAGAGCGAGAGAGCGAGAGAGCCAGTCACTGCACATCCAGTTTTGATGTATTTTCCTTCCAAATGTTTGGCCTTATTGAATGAGTCTGCAATGGGACAAGCACAAAATACAGGATCAGTTACTATTACTTAAACATGTATATAAACAGACTTTTGCAAATAGCAATCATAGCTTTTAAAAATGTCACTTCACCTTTGCAGCTGTTATCTGTACTTTCTACTCCACTACATTTCTCCTTATATGGAACTGCAGACTTGTAGATTACAACCTAAATGAAAACTTGTTGAGCTAGCCAGGAGTCGAACCTAGAATCTTCTCAAAAATTATTCAAGGTTTCAAAACCTTTTTTTTCGGGTTCAGATTATGGCAGGATTCTAATCCCATAGTTTGTTTGTATGTGATTTTGTGTTTACAGACGCAGAGCTAGCAAATTTTAAAAAGGCTCTATCTACTTACTAAAGGTAAAATTTGACCAGTCAAGGATTCTAATGACTACATAACACATCCTTTATTACATAAACGTGTTGTAAACACATGTATTGAACAAATGCACTTGAAAAAATAAAATCAGATAAAAATCATTGTGACATATATGTCACATCGGCCCTTTAGCCAAAAAATCGGTGAAAAAAATGATGTGACATTATGATGAAACTCTTGAGGGTTAAAAGTCTCTCCTTCGAGCCAGATTTGAACCAGCGACCTAAGGATTTCAGCGTTTGGGTGAGATGAGAACAAGATGCCGAGCGTTCATAGTTGACTCAAACACAGGTCATCTGTGCTTGATTTGAAAGTCAGGATTGTGGATTGGATTTGTGTGTTCATAAAGACCTGAAAAAATTCAGACCAGATTTTCCTCATCCTGGAATGCAGCTAAGACTTTGTGGTAGTACGACCACTTTACATCTGGACCATAATAGAATAGAATAGAATAGAGCAAGGCGTCTGGACTTGTAGAGTTTTCTTGAAGATGTTTCGTTGCTCATCCAAGCAGCTTCAGTTTGGTGGGGAAACATGGTTTATATGTGGTTACAGACCTCAGTGGGTGGGTCTGGGTAAAACTCACAAACAATAGCATTTAATGACCCAGTTGCATCTGTTTATTGGTCTGTATCCAGTAACCAAGAAAATAAAACTACAAAAGTTGTGAAAAGAAAAATCAAGCAGGAACCCTGCTGGGCAATTAACAGTTTAGAACAGGGCAAACTAAGGAGAACACAAAACTATCCAACTCAAGGGATTTTCAGAACTATACAACAAACAAAAACCTACTCTAACAGAGCGAAACATACACAAGGCCCAAACAAACTGAAAACTACTCCACAGAGCGACTCACTTACCCAATAGAAGATGTTGGTTACGTATTGTAAACCCAGATTCTATGAGTATAGGCTTCGCCCTTTAAGGCTATCGCTAATGGGTTCATCCCTTCGCACGCATGCGCAGCACTGAAAGATTTAATCACCGCCCACCTACTACGTGGGCCTCACCTCGAGTATAATTTGGACTGAGACCGGACAATCGGCTCCCAAATAAAAAACGTCTTTTTCTTCAGCCAAAAATAGGAACCAGTGAGGCCCTGGAGGGACAGCATCAGATGACAGATTTGCCTGTGAGATCGCCTCACACAGCCAGTGTGACAGGCGCTGAGCAGACAAAGGAAACCACAAAGACTGAACTCTGTAATGCACAAACAGACGCTGCGTGCGGCGCACAGCAGCTGTGCGCGCCACATAACAGGACAACGCGCGCACCGGACAGAGAAGATGAGATGTCCTCTCCTCATCAGAACTGTGAGGAGGAGGGAAAAAACCATCCAATGTTATCACCCTGGATCTGAAAGAGCTAGTGATGCTCTTAGGTATAAAAGTCGGATAAGGACGCAACACAGCTGAACTGCCATGCCCCTGAATCCTGAGGCAGGAGGGGGCCACAGAGAGGGCAGATAAATCACTGACTCTCTTTGCAGATGTTAAAGCCAACAACAAAGCAGTTTTAATAGACACAAACTTCAGTGAAACTGTATCCAGGGGCTCAAAGGGCGCCCTGGTTAGTGCGCGTAAAACTAACGCCAAATCCCACTGAGGAGCAAAGGAGCGGGACACAGGCCTGTGTCTCCGCACTCCCTTCAAAAAACGCTTTGTTAAAGGATGGCTAAAAACTGTTCTGTCACCAAAACCCTCATGACAGGCAGACACCACAGCCGCGTAGGCTTTAATTGTACTAAAAGCCAAGCCTCTATCCAGCAACAGCTGGAGAAAAGACAACACAAGAGGCAGGGGGCAGCTGGTGGGATCCACACTCCTGTCAATGCACCACTGCTGGAAAGCAGAAGTGATGAAAAAATGAAAAAAGAAAGGAAAGTTGTGGAAACTTTGTGAACATATCTAATTTATGTACGTATTTCAGGATGCAGAAACTCAAATTGACACTTTTAGGATTTTCCTTTGGACCACAGCTTGGATTTGAACCGGTGACCACAGGAATGCTAGTGTTGGAGGAGAAATAAGTTATCATTTAAAACACTGCCAATTGAAGTCAATTGAATGATTTAATCTGTTATGATAATATTAAAGGTAACAGCTGAGACATTACACAAAACTTTCAGGGGTTCCTCCTGTTGTTTCTTGCCACTGTTACTCTTAAGGAGGGTCATTCTCTGGCTCCAATCAGATGACATCACAGGCCGCTGCCGGGTTAGGGGTTTAATTCCAGAATTTTGTTACCATTCCGGAATCCTACCTATCATTCTGGAATGGGTGGATGGATGTCTATTCCGGAATGCTGCCTCTCATTCTAGATTTCTGCCTTTCCTTTGGGAATGCTTTCTTTCATTCTGGAATGCTTTTCATTCCAGAATGCTGTCTTGCTGACTTCTGTTCCAGAATACTGAATGTTATTCTGGAATTCTGCCTATTATTCTGAAATACAGTCTATTCTGGAATGCTACAGCTTATTCAGTCTTCAATCCAATCCATCTTTATTTATAGAGCACTTTTAAAAACAACAAGGTCAGCCAAAGTGCTGTGCACAGCCTATCAAGTGTAGAATGAATGACTAATAAAATAAAATAAAATGAAATAAAATAAATATTAATTTGATAAAGCACAGGAATATAAAACAATACAACAAAAAACACCAGTCAGGAGTAAGAACAATAAAACAAATAAAAGTCAACAACTCAAACACAGTTAAAAGCCAGAGTAAAAAGATGTGTTTTAAGTGATGGCTTAAAACACATAAAAGAATCCATCTGTCTAAGGTGCAGAGGCAGTTCGTTCCACAGTTTTCCCTGAGTTTTCACTGCGTTTTTGGGACGACCAAAAGAAACTGGTCAGCTGACCTGAGAAAGCGAGCAGGGCAGTAGAGCTGGAGCATGTCCGACATGTACTGAGGGGCAAGACCATGAACGGATTTAAAAACAAATAAGAGAATTTTAAAATCAATAAGTAAACGAATCAGGAGCCAGTGCAATGACTTAAAATCAGAGTAATGTGCTCTTGTTTCTTAGTCCCAGTTAAAAGCCGTGCAGCAGCATTCTGTACAAACTGCAGTCATCCAAGTGAAGCCTGGCTGAGCCCAAAATAAAGTGCGTTGCAATAATCTAACCGATTCGTAATAAAAGCATGAATTAAAATCTCAAAGTGATGCCGAGAAAGGAACGGTTTGGCTAGGGCCAGTTGTCTCAATTGAAAAAAGCTCGCTTTGACAACTGCACTGATCTGAGCATCAAGTTTCAGATTGGACTCCGATTTCATGCCAAGATTTGTCACTGTGGACTTTTCAGGACACCCAAATCTACAACAGCAGCAGAGGCATCACTGGGCCCAAACAGTGTGACCTCTGTCTTAGTGTCATTAAAATGTAGCAGATTTTCTGACAGCCAGGATTTAATTTCCTCAACACAGTCTAAGAGTTGTTGAACAGAATAAGGTTCCTTTCGTTTTAAGGGCATGTAAATTTGTGAATCATCCACATAAAAATGGAAAGAGACACCATGTTTGCGGAGAATGGACCCGAGAGGGAGGCAGTATAGGGAGAAGAGGAGTGGGGCCAGAATAGAGCCTTGGGCCACTCCACAGGTGAGAGGGGTAGCAGAGGACTCAGCAGACCCCACACGGACATTAAAACTTCTCCCCGTCAAGTATGACCTAAACCACTGTAACGCTCTGCCCTGGAGTCCCACACAGTCTTTCAGTCGAGACAGGAGGATGTCATGTCCACTGTGTCGAAGGCCACAGTGAGGTCGAACAGGACCAGGATGACACAGTGGCCAGAGTCTGTGGCTAAAAGAATATCATTAAAAACCTTCAGTAGTGCAGTTTCTGTGCTGTGCTGGGTTTTAAAACCTGACTGGAACACCTCAAAGATTTTATGTTCATCTAAAAACACATTCAACTGACTAAAAACAACTTTTTCTAAAATCTTTGAGATAAAAGGAAGTTTTGAAATTGGCCTAAATTTTGAGAGGACAGAAATGTCAAGACCAGGCTTCTTGATTAAAGGCTGCACCACGGCATGCTTAAAACCATCAGGGACCGTACCATTTCTCAGACTGCTGTTTATAATATTGAGCACATCTGGAGGGATACTGTTGGAAAAACCTCTTTAAAGAGACAGGGTGGAAGGAGATCCTTAGGGGAACCAGAGGGCTTCATATGACCAACAATGTTCTTTAACAGATGCAGACCAACAGGCTCAAATTGGTCTAATACAGCAGGGGGAGTGATCGGGTTTGATGGGTTAGATAAAGGGGGGTGTATGAGGGCTCTGGTGCTCGCAACCTTGCTAATAAAAAAAGTGCAAAAATGTCTCACATAGATCATCTGAAGCTTCCAAGCAGGCTGTTTTGGGAGCAATGATAACATTGTTGATGGTTGTAAACAGAACACGGGGAGTGTCACAGATGAAAGCAATAATGTCAGAGAAATATTTAGTTCTTTCTTTTTGTACAGTTTTCTGATAGTTGCGCCAGCTGTCCTTTAAAATTTGAAAAGACACCTGTAACATGTCCTTTTTCCACTTTCTCTCTGCTCTTCTACTTTCACGCCTGGCTGAGCGTGTGACGTCATTCATCCACGGCTCAGGACTAGGTTTTGGATGCCTAGTTTTCACCGGAGTCACAGAGTCTAAGATGGACAGGCATTTAGAATTAAAACAGGAAAAGAGTACCTCTACGTCTGCGGTACAAGGATCAGCAGCGGAGGTTTGACTGAATGAAGCGGAGAACTGAGAAGCAGTGGAGGACGTAACGACACGGTGGCGCTGCGCAGGAGCGCACAGCTTTTTGACCACAGGACATGGAAGCAGAAAGTCAAAGACCACAGGCATATGATCTGAAAACGATCCATCGTACACCCCTAAGTCTGAGTCAGAACTAAGTCCAGAGTGTGTCCATGCTCTTGAGTGGGACCAACTTCACGCTGTACAAGATTAAAAGAGTCAATGATATTTAAAAAGTCTTTGGTCAGTGGTTTATCCGGACAGCAGACATGAATATTAAAATCACCAAGAATTAAAACACGGTCGTAATTTGGCATAATTTCAGCCAAGAAATCAGAGAATTCTCCCAAGAAGTCTTTGCTACATTTTGGTGGTCTGTAAATAATAGCGCATAGCACTGGGAGAGACGGACCAAGCTCGAACGCATCGACTTCAAAGCTGGAGTAAGACGATGTCGGAGTGAGTTGTTTACAGATGTGTTTATCTTCGTAAACCCCCGCGGCCAGTTGTCCGAGGGGAGTTGAAGAATGTGCAGTCGGACGGTAAAAGTTCGCAGAGAGTGCTCGACTCACCGACAGACATCCAGGTCACTGTGATGCAGAGGAAGTCTCATTTCTAGTAAAGAAATCCTTTAGAATGAAAGTCTTGTTGGCTAGCGATCTAGCATTCACGGGGGCCACCCTGACAGCGGCAGGCTCCGGTGCTGCTACCGCCGGTGGAGCACGAGGAAGAGGCTGCAGGTTGTGGAGGTTCACCCCGCGCCGGACCAGGCGACAGTTTTCTTTACTGTTTCTTTACAGGTGAGTATTGGAATGATGAAGAAGTAAGTTGCTTTAATCCCTTTTTACAGTGTTGCAACAACTGAGGGAGCAGAAGCAGCTGCAAAGTGATGCTGTGGTGGGCACAGTTCTTCCAGACAGGTAGGCTGATCATGTTTGAGTTTTTGTTTTTACAACATGTGTTATCTTTTATCACTGCGTAACCAGCGTTCAGTTACTTGTTGAGAT